>NC_056734.1:318100943-318160943 GCF_019279795.1 Protopterus annectens
CTGCTTGTTCCAGAGTATGGGATGTCTCTGGGACAGGAATCTATCCCCTCCAGCAAGTCCTGTTTATTGTGGTGACAAGGTTTAGGTCCCTAGAGCGTGTGGCTCAGAGGGATTGGGATTTCTTTAGGTGTAACATGTCCAACAGCTCTGGGTTTGACATAGCTTTATATGTTAGGCAGAGATCAACTCGGAGTAGGTGATATGCTACAGAGTAAAGCTGGAGTTTTTTGAGACGATCAGTGTAGGGCATCTGTTTGAGGCCAGTAATTCTCTTTGTGAGGTACTTCTGTGGCCTTTCCAGCTGCTGCAGATGTCTTGTGAGGTACATTCCAAAAGGGGCGTTGTACACAGTAATAGGCCTAATGAGTGTCGAGTAGAGAGGAACAATGACCTCTTTTTTCCTGGATTAGAACCCTTTTTTGATGAGGTGTGCCATGTAGAAGGATTTCCTGACTATTGTGGCAATGTGATTATCAAAGGAGATACTACTGTCCACCTGGGTCGCAAGGTCTGTTATCACACATTTGGTGTTAAGAAGACTGCCGCCTATGTGGTAGTTCATGGGTGCAGAGTTTTTACCAAAGGGGATAACAATGCAATTTTTGGCATTGAGCTTGAGACCATGGCTCTGACATCAGGCATCTGTCTTAATGAGGCCCTTCTGTAGGATGTCCACATCATTTGGGGACTCAACTATAGCTCCTAGTTTGCAGTAATGTGTGAACTTCATTAGCCAGAGGCCTTCTTTGTTAGCCTGTACTTCAGAGAAGTAGATACCAAACAGGAGAGGTCGCAGGACTGAACCCTGTGGTACTCCACTTGTCACTGGTTTGAAGTCAGATTTGGAGTATGCAACTTTTACAGTGTGGGCTCTGTCAGTGATCCAGTTGGCAACCCATCTTGTGACATAGGAATTTATACCTAGTTTAGTGAGTTTAGCTATAATTCCAGAATGGGGGATGGTGTTGAAAGCCTTGGCGAGGTCATGATAGGCTGTGTGAACCACCTTACCCTCGTCTACGGCTTTGGTGACTGCCTCAAAGAAGTTGACCAGGTTCAGGAGGCAAGATCTGACTTTCACAAACACGAACTGGGTGGGGTTGAGAGTTTGGAGGTTGCCAATGTCTTTGTTTATGAATTCCATATTGATAAGTTCCATGGACTTGCAGACCAGGCTTGTCAGGCTAATAGGGCAATAGTTCCCAGGATCAGTTGTGGCTCCCCTTTGTGGAATGGGATAACTCTTGCTGTGCGCCTTTCAGTGGGCACAAAGCCTGCCGTGAGGCTATGATTGAATATGGTGCTTAATTGGGGAGCCAGTTCGTTCTGAAGTTCATGTAAATCGCAACCTGGGATGTTGTCCAATCCCATGGATGCTGTGTTTTTGGCTGTAGAGAGTGAAGCTTTTACCTGTGAAGTTGTGATTGCAGGGACTCTGCATTCTTCCTGTATAAATAAGGACCCTTTAGGGGGTGAGAGGGGGGAAAAGTTAGCACTGAAACCTATCTGCCTGGATGTTGGCAATATCAGTTGGTTCTGTAATTTTTATGCCATTGTGCTGTAACTCATAAAAGATCTGGGTGTTGCCATTGGGATTCTTGACATAGCTATAGAATGCTTTGTGTTTGTCCTTAGAATCAGTGGCAATATTGTTTTCATAGCTAGCTTTGGAGGCTCTTATAAAGGATCTCAGCTTCTTGCTGAGGCTGACCAAGGAGCTCCTCCACTCATGGGATTTTACTCTCTTTTGCAACAATTTATTCCTTCTGTTGTAGAGTTTGTTTATGGCAGGGGACCACCAGATTGGCTTCCTTTTTTGGAGGATAGCGTCTTGGTTCTGTTTGGGATAGCACGATCCATGCACTTGTGTAAGTGCTTATAGAGTGCATTTGTGAATGATTCGGCAGTCGTTACTGTATTGTCCATCTGCATAGGTGTCATGAAGTTCACCACTTCTGTCATAAGAAGCATGAAGTTGGCTTTGGAGAAATTTTTTACCATGGTTTCCTTAATGGGGGTGGGGGTGGGATGTGGATATCTAGGGTGATTAGCTTATGGTCAGATCTGACCAACGAGGATTTGACTTCAGGTGTGGAACACTGGTCACACATGTTGGTAATGTCTAGGTCTAGGATATTGTTGCCCCTGGTGGGGGTGTGGATAATTTGATCCAGGGCATTGGAATTTATGAATTCCAGAAAGCACTGAGTGAAGGAGTTGGTAGATGAGTAGTTTTCCCAGTTAATGGTGGGGTAGTTGAAATCACCCAATATTAGGGTGTTTGGTTGAACACTAATATTTTCCAGTATATCAAGAAAAGAGGAGTGGGAATCCTGGGGCATGGTGGAGGATTTGTGGCAAGCTACAATTTGGATTGCAGGTTTGCCCAGAGTTAGTTGTACTTGGATAACCTCAGCTGCATTATGCTGAGCAACTAGCCTGGAGGTGTGGGTATCCTTAATGAATATAAACACACCTCCCTCTTTGGTGTTCTGGTCCAGGTTAGATGGCTGAAAAGTGTGGTATGAGTTATAGCCTGGTATTGCGGGGGTGCTCTCTGGAGCCTTGAACCAGGTCTCAGTCACTGCACAGACATCGATATTCTCCATTTTATGGAGTGCCTCGAGTGAGTGCATTTTGAGATTTAGACTTATAGCATTGAGTATCATTACCCTCAGTTTTTGCTTGCCTGTTCCTGTTATGGTGATGAATTTGTCATTTGAACCTTGCCCAAAAAAGGCACTAAAAAAGTGGCAAGAGCCTTTGCCAGTATGCAGGCTATCTCTGGCAAAGCATCGTGGTCTGTCGAATATGTCGTCCCAGGCAGACAGATACTAGATCACCTTAGAATGACACCAGAAGCTTAGCCAATTGTTGAAGTCAAACATTTTGTCCTTGTACTGTGGTATAATTCTGGGTGATGGCAGGATGCTACTCAGGGCTAGGGTCATACCTGCCTGGGCTACAAGATCTGAGATGTCTCTTTTCATGTAGTCCAGGGAGGTACATCTCAGGCTGTTCACACCAACATGGACAATCACAGAGTCATATTTGTACTTGTTGTGGAGTGCCCTGAGTGCGTGGGTTATGTGGCGGATCCTGGAACCCGACAGGCAGCTGACAGTGACCTTCTCCTTGTTTAGCCTGGTGAGTGGGACATCAATGTGCCTGACTATAGAGTCACCTATGACTAGTGTGTTGGGTACGTTGTTTTGCCTTATGGGCTGTGGTTGAGTGGCCCACTGAGTCTGTGGGCTATGTGTCATTTGGGTTGTGTTGGTGGTTGAGGTTGCTTGCGTTTCTGCTTTGGAGGTCTCTGTTGCTTGAGCAGATTATTATTGAAAGCCTCCGCGAATGTTTTTGTCTTTCTATGTGTGGATTTTCGTGGTATAGGTTTAGTGGGACTATGTGAAGAGTGTGGTGTGATGCAAGTATTTACCTTCTCCTCTTTGACTATCGAGTTTGATCTTGGTTGGAGAGAGCTTTACCTCCAGTTTGGCTAGATAAGTGCATCTCTCACAGGTTGTAGTGTTGGGTGCTAGGAGGAGAGGGTTGTCTGTGTACATGAGGCAATTGCTACATTGCCCAAAGATGCCCACATTCATCATATAGACAGGAGAGAACACTGAGAGATGACCATTGGACATACCTGAATAAAAAAAATTTCCTCTAGACAAGTGAGGAAAGTGGGTACAAAAGCTGTTTTTCTCTAATCAAGTGAGGAAAGTAAGTACCAAAACTGTTTTCTTCTAGGGAATGAGGAAGGTTGAGTGCTGTACTAATTTGTAGTTTATTTAGTGCTTACAACAAGTTCTGAATAAGTGCTGAGCACAGATAAGCAAATTCAAATGCTAAAACTAAGAATCTCTATCTGGATCTTGTGGTAGACAGGCTACCTTGTGCTTACCACTCCCACTGATAAGCTAGAAGGCTTCCCTCCAACACAGAAAGGCTTGGAGGCACAGAAGCTTACAAGCAGTCCTGAATACAGTAAATCTGTATCTGGACTAAACTAGTTAAAGGGAAGGTGTGAAGCAAGGAAAAATGCAGGCTTTTAAACCAGAAAGTTAAAAGAGATGGAAAAACTGCCCAAATGCCCAATAAACTACAATGTCTGGGCCAGAAACCACTCTTGTGGTAGATAGGCTCCCTAGTGCTTACCACTCACACTGATAAGCTAGAAGGCTTCCCTCCAACACAGAAAGGCTTGGGGCACAGAAGCTTACAAACAGTCCTGGATACAGCAAATCTGTATCTGGATTAGACTACTTACAGGAAAGGCAGAAAACAAGCTTGGAATATATATATATATATATATATATATATATATATATATATATATATATATATATATAGGTTTTCATAGGTAGGTACTAGGCTGTCAGCCCAAGGGCCTAAGTAAGCCTAGCCAACAAGGTTCCCTGACTTACACCACCCAAGAAAGTTATTTTCCTGTGCCCCTGTTGAGCAGAGCCAAAGAAGTGATCACTGGGGTGTATTTCCTATTTCCCATCCACTTATCAAGGTTTTTCTTGAAGAGGGCTAATGAAGAACTTTGCTTGACATAGATGGGTAGCTTTTTCCAGAGTATGGGGAGTCCCTGGGACAGGAATCTTTTCTTTTTTTTTTTTTTTAGTTTCTCAAAAAGGTCTCTCTGTATTAGAAAGAATAAGGTAATGACACTAGCAAAAACACTTTAAATGCAGTACAAGCTAGCACACGAGTGTGTAGCAATATTAAGGCAAATACAGTTTAAATAAATGCAGATAAGTTAAAAATGACAAAAACAAGTTTATGAAAAATCATATAAGAGCACTTGAACACTTATAAGCACACAGAACAGCAAATTAAGGTATTAAGGTAGAAGACAGTTATGTAAGAGCAGCTCAAGAAACTATAAGTATTTTTTTTTTTGTGGAGAGGGAGGGAACAGAGCAGATTAAAATGTTATAGGGGATGTCCTTCCCAAGTGCTCTCTTTGTACACAGCAGAGGTGATGGGACTGGTAGGAGTGACTGAAATCAAAATATGATCTCACTGTACTCAGCTGATTGAGCAAATGTGATGGGCCCAGTAGGAGTGTCCAAAAACAGATTTACATCAGGGGCAGGTAATTCCAAAGCCACCAAGATTAATACCACAACAAGAACAGGGAAGGGGGTGGGAGACTAACTGCAGCTAGAGACAGGGAGTATTATCTCCCTGTATTATATACACATTTCTAATCTTGAATAAGTGCAGAGAAAAGTAAACTTAAAACAGCATTTGTCAGTTGATTAATGCAGGTGAGTCTCAGCAGCCAACCACTCAAATGACGAGCAAAATGATTAAAAAATGTTACCAACGCAGATTATAATGCAAGCAGAAACCCCCAGGCTAAGTTAACACAGGATTTCAAAAGCAGTCTAACAACTTTCAATGTATCCAGATGGCTACACTTTTTCAGATTTCAGGCAGCTAATTGCAGCGAGAGACATGGAGTATTATCTCTCTGTATTATATTATATATAACAATTATCTACTAATTTCTAATCTTAAATAAGTGCAGAGAAAAGTATACTTAAATCAGCTTTTGTCAGTTGATTTATGCAGGTGAATCTCAGCAGCCAGCCACTCGGTGAAACACATAGAAACAAATAGAAGCACATTTCAGTATTTATTGAACAATAGGACATATGTCCCAACAGTAGGTTTGGTGTACACATACCCATTAAATTATGTATTTAGATTATAGTTGCAGATATGGTGGCGGGGGGGGGGTGTGTGTCAAGTAACAACTTATATATCCCTGTAGTTCTCATCTCACAACTGTAATGCTCATTGCTCTAATCAATAAGGTACAAGTATTATTACACTACCCTGTGGGCTGATTGACAGGATTTGTTTTCATATACATTTTCTGAAGGTTTTGAGGTCTGAAATCAAATGTATGTCATTATCTGCTGCCTACAAATATGAGATCATCCCACTGATTTGCCACGGGGACAGGGGAACAGGCAGAAAATATGAGTCAATTATCTGGACATTCTGAAAGGATGTGTACAGTTGAGAGGTATGATTATGCATTTTTATTATGTAGCACAGTGTGGGTAACAGTGGTTAATACAACGTTACTATTCAGAGAATGCAACACTAAAAATGCCATACTATACAGGAGTAAACACTACCAGCGCAGGATTTCAATCTTTATTGGCAGGCACAATTTTCTTATCTGACAGACCTGTGAAGGGAATGTTTAACACTAACTGAATGTTTCCACACATATTCTCAGACTCCGAGTTAATATTATGCACATAGCTCTCAATCTGTTAATGCACACACTCTTGTCATAGCTTAACAACATGGGAGTAGAAATGGGACATATTTTGAAAATTGCTCTCATAAACTTTTGTTGAGTTGCTAGAGTGATAGGTTTGTTTTCATATACATTTTCTGAAGGTTTTGAGGTCTGAAAATCAGATGTATGTCATTATTTGCTGTCTAAAATTCTGAGATCATCCCACTGATTTGCCAGGGGGGACAGGGTAACAGGCAGAAAATATGAGCCAATTATCTGGACAGTCTGAACAAATCTGTACAGTTGAGAAGTATGATTATGCATACAGCTTACTACCACTCCCAGGATTTGAACCATGGCTGTGTCTGCTAAAAATACAACAATTTAAGTAAAAGGAGAGTGTGTTATTTGGATAGTGCTGTCTATCATGTCACGGGTTTCTGCCTAAGTCTCTCTTGGTTGTACAATCTGACCTTGTGATTATACAGACATTCCTAGACATTTTTATTATGTAGCACAGTGTAGGTAACAGTGGTTAATACATTACTATTCAGAGAATGCAACACTAAAAATGCCATACAATACCAGCGTAAACACAACCAGTCCAGGATTTAGAGCTTTATTGTTAGGCAGTTAGTTTTATTTCAATATGACCTATATGGGACTATTACTGTCATATGGTCTAGTTTAGTCAGTACAACTCCTACACAAAACAGTTTTTATACTGGCAGTTGACTTTCTACTACTTTTATATTTATTTGGTATGACTACTACAAGCAGGATTGTTACTCACCAGCCTTGTGACAGCATTTGCAGCCTACTTGCATGGGCTCCCTGATTCACAGCCCACTCAGCTGCAGCTATAAGAGAAATAGAGAAATATTTAGCCATACCTATCCATCATATACACAGGCTGGACATTTATTAAAGTTACTGGTATGAGTACTTACACACTGCTGGGACATCACCCCTCTGCCTTGATTCTTGGATCTACTGATCCAAGAGCTCCCTCTTCCTCCATTTCAAGTCAGCATAGTGGTGCCTGACCTGCTCATCAGTCTGAGGGATACCAGTGACACTGGTGAGGTCACGTGCTAGACGGTCCCAGGCTTCTGCTTTATATTGGAAGCTTTTGTACTAGCCCTGTAGCAGTCTCTCATCATGTTTTTTTACCAGGAGTCCTACCATGACCTTGGACTCCTGTATACCCCAGCACTGCACCCGGAAGTGCAATCCCTCTCCAACTCCAGCCATGCTGCCTACAGTGGGAAGCTGCAACCAGTTATGAGTTGTATTCCCACCTGTGGAGTTTAAATGTGGCCGATTTCCTGCCTTTTGCCATGATTGGTCGGTTTTGAATATGCTAAGCTAAGCTAAGCTACGGGAAAACCTGCTTAGCTAAGGTTGGCATTGCTTAAAGGGGTCAGTTCAGCACTGCTTACCAATGGGCAAATCCATTTAGTTGGACTACTCATTGCTTAACAGTCATATTTACACAATTCTTACACCTTGTAAGCAGAGCTGTGCAATGCTTAGCATTGCTTATTTTTCATTTTATAGACTATCTGCTGTATGGCATTGATTCATCATTCATTACATATTATAAATGTGTTTACTGTCCCTGACAACCCCCAGTGTGCTTTCATTACATTTATTCATGGGTGACTATACTGTATGGGGAACTTGTGTTTATATGGGGATTTCACAACTTTATTACACTGACATCTCACATCTGGATCTAATGCAGTACTCTGGTTAACAAATATATGTTATTTAGTAGGTAATACAAAAAAAATGTTTATGCACTGCTGTCACATTTAAAATGTGAATTGGTTACAGTGGGGAGCAAACTGGGAATGGCTGCTTACAAAGCATATGCTCTAACCACTATACTATTGCAATACTGCTTATGTTGGATGTCTCTTGCTATTTAACTTCTTGTGCTGTTTAAGCTGGACTAAGCATAGCTAAGCAACAGGCACACCCATACAGCTGCACTTAAACTTTATTGCATTTATAAAAAAAAAAGTTTTGTTGTGTTATTTTATCTATACCCTTCAGAATATCCCTGCTAATGCTAAACCTGTTGTTTTATCAGATTTATGCTTCATGATGGGTATACCTCTCAACCTCTTGGAGCAAAACTCTGGACAAACCTTAAAATGATGAGGGGACACATAGAGGGACAGATTTTAAATATTGCTCTTACAAACTTAGACAGCTGATGATAGGTCTTGCATTAGAATGGATTTTCTGAAGGATGTGGAGTCTTTTAAACTCAGATGTTTGTCATTTTCTTTAATGACTTCAATCCTCAGCTATTTTCCAGAAAGGTACAGATTTTAGGGGGAACACACCAAAAATATGTGACAAAACTGTGGACATTCTGCGAAAATCTGTACAGTTAAGTGGTATGTAATCCTGATGTGTTGGGGGTGTTATGAGCATTCTCACTCATTTTAATTGCTAAAAGGCAATTCCGGAGTGCAGGGGCGTGTATATTGTGAAAACTCTGCTCTCAGACACATCCCCTGTACTTGTACATGGCTCTAAGTTAGTTTAAGAGCACATGCAGCGTGTCTTCATGAATATGCAAGGTGCGCTGCCATGCTGTACAGGAGCACTCCCTGACAGCTGCTTGCTGAATCCCAGGGCCCCCAGTATTTAGCAAGCTCTGCACAATGTGCAGGAATAGTGCAAGAGCTGCTGCACACAATGTGGCTGACTAGCTATCCAGGATAGAGCTCCCGGCATGTGCATAAGCACTCCTCCACTATTCCTGCACAGACACAGCTCCTGTATGCTAATTACCCAATCTGCTGGTGAAAATCATGCAAATGAGGTGAATTAGTGATCCAGAATGCAGGCAGCATCTGAGCAGGAATAGTGTAGACTGCAGAAATGTATTTAGCTAGTAGCTGAATACATTTCTGCAAACTACAAAATGGAGGCATGACAGCTCATACAAAAGCATGTATTATAAGGGTTAGGCATGCCAATGGCCACATATATGGCCATTGGCATGAAAAATAGAAGAAATATTATAAAATTATAACTTTTGTTTGGCTTATTCCAGCCATTTAAGCATAGGGCAGTGGCGCACCAATGTGACTGGGCTGAAAATTCCAAAAAAAGTTGAAATAAGGCTTTAGCACACAATTCATGATTTTGCCATTATAGTCAATGACATGCATATGTAAGCAATATTAGGGAATAGTGTCTGCTAAGGGGGAAGGCTCAGTGTAAGTGTAGTTACTAGGAATTAGCAGTCAGTCTTATGCAAATGAGGGGAGTTATACTGAATCACAGGTTGGAGGGGAAAATTTCTAAATGTTAGACTGCACCTAACCGTGTAGGTGCTCTAACACCATTGTGTAGACAGGAAGTGCAAGGAACAAGAAGAGGGTGTGTGTCATGCTTGCTGAAAGCACATTGGAGCCCTGTTGCCTGGTGTCTGCTTAGCTTAGTACAACTAGGAGAGTGAGTGTGTCTGAGGCTGTGTACTCATACTCCATGAGCTGAAGAGAGTGTGCATGTGCAGGGGAGGGACATATCTTGTGACAGGCTGAAAGAGGAAGGGTAGAAGGAAAAGGCAAAGGAAGTATCAGAACAAGGGAAATGCTGTACAAACAAACAATATATGAGTCTGCAACCCACAACTGGCCAATGAAAGCACTCGAATAATACAGCTGACAGGTGGCTGCAGAGCTGAAGATGGGAGGATGTGTAAAATAGAATTAAAAGGGCAACAGCACAAAATAAAGGTGAACTGATGCAGAAATAAGTACTATGGGAGTCTTGCGACTCAGAAAGGGCCCCTGCAAATATAATACAGCTGGTAGGTAGCTGCGGAGCTGTAAATATGAGGAGATGCAAGTAAAAATTTATTACAAAAAAGGCAACAGCAGAATAAAGGCAACCATCCATAAATCACCAGTAATGTGTCTAACACTCACAGTGGCTAAATCCAAGCCATGAATAAGTAAGCTGGCATCTGGAATGAATCAGAAACAGTAAATCTGACAGGCAGCAGTAGCATCACTCCACTATAAAGTATGGAAACACCCCTCAGTCTGCATTTCCCCACAAACCCTGCACCTTTTGATGTAAACCTAGGAATTTAAACTGACAAAATGCTAGGGGCTGCCATTGCTCTGATACATCACCATGTGCTGGAGGCTGATGGTGGTGAGGAGGATAACACTGCCAACCGACGCAGACCCAGGAGGAGGAGGAAAGTGTTCAGATCCAGGGTGACCTATCAGGGGCTACATGACCTAGAGATTGTAGAGCATTACAGGGTAGACAGGGACATATGTCAGCAAATTGTGGAGCTTTGCTGGCATCACCTCACATCCAGAACAAACAGAGGGGAACCCATCCCAGTGGATACAAAGGTATGACTAGCCACCAAACATCTACTGGGGATATCATGGGAGTGTCACTGACATCTGCATCCAGAGTAATCCATCAGTTCCTGGATGCCATGCTACCACATATCCATGAACACTTCCATTACCCTAACACCTGTGAGGAATTCACCAGCAATATGTGTCGCTTCCACCATGTTGCTGAATACCTGCAGGTACTGGGTGCCATAGACCACACGCACATCCATATCAAAGCACCACCTGGTGAGTGGGGTAGGGTCTTCATCAACCACAAGTGCTTGCCTTTTATGAACTGCCAGGTTGTGTGAGATGCCCAGGGCATTATCATGCAAGTGTGTGCTGGCAGCCCTGGAAGCTATCATGACTCCCACATGTAGAATTCCTCACAGCTGTATCAGGGGTTTGCCAGGAGGGACATCCCAATTGTCCATCTACTGGGGGATGCTGGCTATGCACTGGAGCTGTGGCTGATGACACTCATCAGAAATGCACACACCCCTGAACAAGAATGCCATAATGAGGCACATGCACAAACCAGGAGCAATATAGAGTGCGTGTTTAGGATGCACAAGTCATGGTTCCACTGCCTTGGCATATCTGGAGGAACCTTGCAGTACTTTCCAGCTACATGTGGACAAATGTTCACAGTATGTTCTATGCTACACATTATGATCCTGTGGAAGCAGCTGCAGCAGGAACAACACAGGGAGGGACACACAGCCCACCACCATTGCCAAGGTCACCACAGGCACGGAGGGACTTGGAGGAGGAACTTCCTGAGCCTGCTCCTAGAGGTGGACAGAGGCATGTACAGTATGCCTATGCCTAGGCAAAGAGGCAACGCATAGCACAGACACTGACACTGTAGGAACCCAGAGACTGATACCTCTCTCCAACTCACATATACAGTAAAAGGGATGCCAAACATGACATTACCTGTGATTTACCGTGTATAGGGAGTGTACTGTGTGCATCCCACATAGTCAGCCCTCCAGCACCATCCGCAATACCAGCCTAGGCACAAGGTATGTCACCCTTACTATCAATTACTGAATGGAGTACTGTATTCTGATAGTTATATCTATGCTATGGATGCAAGCATGCAAGGGAATTGGTCAGCCAAATGGGATAGCAGCAGATAGCAGACAGCTGTATGGGACAGCATGAAATCTATAACCAATACTGGTGTCTCCATACTAGGCAATAGTACTCAGGGTGACAACTCCCACTGCGGTACATGTGGTGGCACGACTAACTGTGGGTGTCCACAGGTCACACACATGGATGTCAATAAGCATTCCCATTCCCACCCTCTAGCCTCACCCAGCAGGACAGGCGTAGATAGCCAGAAATAAAGGTCGGGCAAAGCTCCACAAATTCTGGCAATGGTGAACAGCCCCCCTACAGACCTACACAGACATACCATGACAGGTCTGGCAGTTGCAGTATAGTTCTAAAGAGTAAGATGTCTAAAACTGAAATGTATGCCATTACAATCTAACTTGAGTACTACACTGATATGCCTCCAATCAGCAAGATAGGGCACAATACAATACTGAATGAAAGCAAACCGAGTTATAACTGAAATACCAGTGCAGTCAGTGCAAATGTGGAAAGTTGTCAGGTGTGCCCCCCAACCCCATGTATAAATGTCAGTAACATGTAAGTTTGTAGAATAATAGCAGTGGAGCACAGATTGCCTGAGCTGTCCCAATCAACATGATAATTGGTGTATGTCCACTATATGCAGGGGTCAGTGTGCCAATCTTTTGTGAGTGTTTAATATTGTCTGGAAGTGGACAGCATGTAGGCCTGGATGTTGTGTCTCAGTAGCATAGGTACAGTTTCATGTTTGACAGGGCCATGTTCCAACAACTGCACTGCCAACCAATCAGCTACACCTATGCTACAGGTTGTACACATTCACTGCCCAGATGTCTATATGTGTTGTTGTCAGAAAGTTGGAAAGGCTATGAGCAGGGGTCCATACACAGAAACAGTACACAGGTGGAAGAACTCTACACAGTGCCTAGAAAGTAACTATGAACTGCACGCACCTTTGGAATTAAATATAGAGGTTAGCAATACATTACTTGTCTGTCTAATATGGAATACTGGTTGTCTGCCCAGTCACTGGCAGCCCACATACACCACAGTTATAAAGTAATGACACAGTGCTGATGTCCACATACAAGGTAGGATAAGGAAAAGGTCCTAGTCATATCTGTGAGTCAGGTGCCATAAGCTTCCATATCACACATGCACTCAGTCTACCACCCCCTACAACAGCCACAGGTATTTCATCAGTCATATTCTTGCTGGTGGGAATGATTTCAGAATCAGCACATGTCTTTTATGGAATACACACAGGATGCAGCATGCTGACATGGCATCCCAATCAGGTGTGTCCCTAGCCATAGGCAGCACCCTGCACACATCCAGACTGCCCATGCCACCCCAGGGAAGTACACTGGCTTGCAGCCTGGTAACGTATGAGTGACAAAATGCAGTGGCCTGAATCACTCTCATGTGGCATACAGGCATCTGGCAAATGCCCATGGCTCACCCATTGTGCCATCATACGGAATGGCATAGGGTCTTGACTAAAAACATAATGCATTAAGCAGAAAACAAATGCAAGGCTATGCTGACAAATGCCAGTAGCATGCCTCTCCATGTCCTAGTGCAACAATTGTGGACCAAGACATAAATGCTGCTGTAATAAAGGTCACACTATAGAAATTCATCTGAGATATTGCTACCATACTGTTGGGAAAAGGATAGAATTCCAGGGGAGGGGCATAAATGCATGGATATCATGGAGTGTGTAAAGTCTGAAACTCAGATGTCTGCTCATACTTCCCTCTGGCTGCAAACCCATGAATGCATAACCACAAACCTGCTTGTAAACCACAAAGTTAAGGGAAATCCACCAGATACGAGTCCTGCCTTTCAATAACCTGGCCAAATTTGTACAGCTGAGAGGTATGCCCAGAGCAGGATATGGCCATTTAGTTAAGTTGAGAAATGCACAAGAAGGGGATCCCCAGCCAGCTTAGCACCAAGATGCTGGACTATTTACACAGACCCATCACTCAGTTGTCTGTAGCCACCCCTCCACAATGGCAGGATTGTGCCACAATGTCTAGTCTTCGCCTCACAATATTGGTATCTGCTGCATTGCTCTTGTATTTCCCTGGTAAACAACTGTGAGCCAACAATGATATCTGTCAGTAGTTGTTGACACAATACATTACACTGTAAAACAGTAGATATGTCCAAAAGTCTATGGTAAAACAGACATGCTACACAGGCAACACAGACAGTAATAGGAAACGTAGCTACACACAGTATCCCCCCATGTTTGGACCAATTGTGTCTCCATATTGGCAACTTATCTACATATATCCTGAAAAAAATAGCTTTTTAGGTGTAGCTGTAGTGCACAAAACCATGGACTGGAGTACAACCCTCCCTGGAATGGATTCCCACAAGCAATATAGAAGGTCATACTGGGCATGCTCCTACACTTGTCTGACACCACAGTGGACCATAGATATCTGTTATTTGCAGATGTCTGTGCACACACACCAAAATGTAAACTGATTAGTTTTCACACACACACACACACACACACACACACACACACACACACACACTGGACAGGAAAAATCACAGCCAGCTGCAGGTGGCAGATATGTAGTAAGTCCCCATCTGTTTTGTGTGATACCCACACAAATCTAAGGCCAACATACTACAATAATTCAAACATTCATACACATACGCATGGGGAAGAGAGACACAGACAGTGAGAGAAACAGTACCAATATGAAGCTTTTCCCACCCAGTACACATCCCATAGTTCCACTCTACACTATCTGCTGATGTATGTCACCTTAGATGTACATTCGGACAAGCCTCAAATCTGTAAGCTCAATAGCACATCTGGTAAATCCATAACTTACTAAAGCAAATAAGTAGATAGGTAGGGTTTTTTTTATCTCAGTCCTGGCAATTGTGTGTGTGTGTGTGTGTGTGTGTGTGTGTGTGTGTGTGTGTGTGTGTGTGTCAAGGAATTACTGTTTTACTCCACCCCCACCCAGTACACATCCCCTTACTTAGTATCAGAATATGTGCTGCAGTCAGTCACTGTACAAATTCCTTTTGTTAGCCATCAGCCCTATAGGCTCTGTTGTGCTTCTGACAACTGTGTAACAGTAGAGTACAAATAACTATTTATGTAGCAATCCTAATCACAGTCCTGTCAAATGGAAATGTGTGTCTATTTGTGTGTGTGTTCATAGGTGAATGATTTTGAGGCCATTCTTACTCACTCCTTTTTACATTGTCCTCTGTTATCCCTGTTGCTGATGTCTCTCACCATTAAGGATACCTTTGAACAGCTCTCAAATATGTAAGGTTTGTGGCATATCTGATAAATGTTTAATACTGTAGTGCAGTAAGCTAGTTAGGTAGGAGATCTAATCTCAGTCCTGGCAAATGTAAAAGTGTTTGGGAGTGTCTATAGTTGTAGAGACATGATTTTGAGGCCATTGTCACTTACTTCACTTCCATTTCCCTTCCTTTATCCCTGCTGCTGATGTCACTCACTGTTAAATATACCTTTGGAGAGCTCTCAAATACGTAAGCTTTGTGGAGCATATGATAAATGCATAATACTATTGGGCAATAAGCTAGTTAGGTAGAAGTTCTAATCTCAGTCCTGGCAAATGTAAAAGTTTGTATGAGAGTGTCTGTAGTTATAAAGACATGACTTTTAGGCCATTGGTACTTACTGCACTTTCCTTTCCCCTGCTTTATCCCTGCTGCTGATGTCACTCACTGTTAAAGATACCTTTGGACAGTTCTCAAATATGTAAGCTTCATGACGTGTCTGATAAATGTGTAATACTATAGTACAGCAAACAAGTTAGGTGGAAGTTCTAATCTCAGTCCTGTCAAATACAAAAGTGTGTGTGTTTGTATGAGAGTGTTTGTAGTTATAGAGACATGATTTTGAGGCCATTGGCACTTACTACTCTTCCCTTTCCCCTCCTTTATCCCTGCTGCTGATGTCACTCATTGTTAAAGATACCTTTGGACAGCTCTTAAATATGTAAGCTTTGTGGCATGTCTGATAAATGTGTAATACTATAGTACAGTAAATTAGTTAGGTTGGGGTTTGAAGCTCAGCCCTGGCAAGTGGGTGTCTGTCTGTCTGTGGTTGTCTCATTAATATTGTGATCCATATCCATTGGGCTGTGTTTTTTGCTACACCTTTGTGTTGTCCACCCAGAAAACTACCAAATTTCCACTGTACAGGACCCACATTTGTGGTAGCTGTGGACACTCTTCAGTCCTATAATCTCTTTGTCATGTAATAGTACTATAGAACAATATGGAGTCAAAAACAGGATATGTGACCCTTGTAGTCCTGTGATACAATTCCACACTCAGGAATCATAGGCAAACACACTCATCTATTCATTAATCCCTATGTCACTAAGTGGTCTGCAATCAGGCTCACAAATGGATCTCACAGTGTGAAAGCAGTGGATTACATGTCAGACTGTCAAACAGTCATGTGTGGAGTACCACATGTTCTTGTCTTGTGTCCAGTCTTGTGTGTTGTGTGTGGCTCTGTTATCCAGCCCAGCAAGAATAAACTGTGGTTAACATTGCTTGCAGACAATTGCTAATTGGGGGGAGGGTCTGTTTACATCCCCACATTATGTTAACATCCTACATAAAGTTGCCACTGACACCTCCATCTGTTGTCAGAAGACTGGCCTCAGTCTCAATGTCAAGAAATGTGTCCCAATCCCCTGTTGAATCAATGTGTTGTCCACAAATGGCCACATTGGTGATAGTCCAATGATACAGATTTCCTTATAGGATGTCTGTGAACACAGCTTGACAGCAACCTCTCTTCTGACCACCGTACTGCCAATGTAAACAGAAAGTCCTTCCATGTGGCATATTGCATAATTAAGGGTGAGTCATCCAGGAATGAAGAGGTCAATGTCTCCCTCTACTCCCCGCTCATTAGGCCAATCAGCAGGTCTAGTGGCTCATTTGCTATGTAACTCAGTAGATACCTTCAACAACTGGGTAGGCTGCAAGTGTACCTGACATGTATGACCCTAGGCATGAAACAACTGTCTGATATGGAAAGGGCCCAAAACCACCAGGTATTCCTGGTCACATTTTGGCTACTTACAGACAATCCCTGCTTGACTGACAATCCCATGTCTGCCCAGCTGTGTTACAAATTCCACTGCTAGGAAACCACAATCTGTATGCACCATATGCCATGGATACCTCAACCCCATTACCACATTCAACAAAACATGCTTGTGGACAGGTCCACATCCCAGACAATGGCCACATTATGCAACATATATTGCATACATGTCAATCAAAGCACCTCACTGGCCCTCTTTAAGAGAAATCTAGATGAGTGGTTGGTGACTATAACTGTCACCCTGGGGATCACTCAAGTAGCAGTAGTCGATAGCATGCTGACAAATGTCTGGTGCCATGATACCAGTGTACTCACATGCCCTACTCTTCTCATATCTCCATGGACATTAGCCTGGTACACACCCAGGGAAACCTGCACCAATGGACCTCAGTACTGACAAATGTGTCTGTGTGCATTACTGAGCATAACAGTGTTAGTAAGTTAGTAAACTTGTAGTTGAAAATACTTTGAGGACCTTCTCACCCACTACACCTCCAGTGCTATACTTAGAAAGGGCTGCTGCTGTACTGTACTGTAAATGTACCTTGTGGCACATTTCACCCTATGGTCTACCTTATGCTTGCAGTACCAGCATAACACTGTTCTACCAATGAGTAGACAGGTGTGGCTTACCCTATGTGTGTGTGTGTATGTGTTTCCAAGTCCGTGTGAGTGTGCATATTTGTAGGAGACAGCATTCTAAGGCCCCATTCTCCAAATACACTGCACAGTGCCAAACATTACAAGTGATGGTGATGTTTCTCACCTTAGGAGAGCCATGGGACAATCTTCACCCTACTAGCTCTGTGGCATGTGTGATAAATGCATATCAGTGTAGCATCAATAATTACATAGGCAGGCAAAGGTTGAATTTCATTCCTGGTAAATGTGTGATTGTGGGTTTGTCATAGCATTATCATGAGTATGAGTGAGTACTATATGCAGTGTGGGTGGGGTGCTGGGTGTAATATATTTACACCATGGTACCCCCAGTACATGTCCCAAGGTCCACTGTATGAGGACCACTGTCACATTCGACCATACAGGTAACTGATGACACTCTTCAGCCCAATAAGTCATGTGCTATGTGCCAAAACTCTGTGACAGTATGGACTGAATGACAAGATAGGCAGGGTTGCTAACCGCAGGTTTGGCAAATGTGTGTATGGCTATATCTGTGTTGGTCATTGTGTATATTTCTGTAGCTGATAGTTTTTCCTGGCATTCTCACAAAGAACATCTCTCATTGCCATACTGTGCAAGGCCAGTGGATGTTGTTCACCTTAGAGGGACTGTGGAGCACACCTCACCCTACTTTCTCTGTGGCGTGTGCAATAAATGCAGAGCACTTGAATAGAAAGACCTTGGTAGGTAGTGTTTGTAATCTCAGTTGTGCCAAGTGTGTATGTTTGTGTGTGAGAGATCAGTATTCTGACTGTGTGTGTTTGAGTGACAAATGTGGGTATGGTTTACAGTTTTACACCATTGTACTCCCAACACATGTGCTGTCCTACATCCACGTGGCTGATGCCTAACTCCCACTGCATGCTGTGGCACAGACATCCCATAGCTGACAATTGCCACCATCTCACCCAACCATCTATCTCTGACCTCAGCATAATAACAGTGGCATCTTCAAGATCAAGGATGTTGCCACACATAGCATGAAGAGTTGCATTTGTGACCCTGAGAATATGTCCAGTGTTAGATTTGATATGTGCCTGTGCCTCCATGACAGTCCAAAACATGTGTGTGGTGACACCTGCTGTGGCACTTGTGGCAGGGCCATGGTGGGCAGCAGTCCACCTATGAGCACCCCTGTCCATCTACATGTGTGGAATCTGCCAGTTCTCTGGATGTGGAAAGTGTATACACACTATATAGCTCTCATAGATTTACACGACAAACGTGTATCATGCTCATATTCATAGGTAGCATATGAATATGTACAATATTCGTGTAGCTGGCCTAGCAGTGGCACAGTCAGTAGTGTTTTACAGAGACTCCAGTGTTTGTCATGTGTGAGCTGTCCTTTCCTGGGGTGAGTTAGGGTCCTGAGCTGTGTTCCATGTCACAGCAGAGAGATGCAGATGCTATTCCATAGGTGCTGCTAGCAGGTCACCAGTACAGCAAATCTCGCTCAGACAGAAATCTGTCAAAACCCAATTTCCCATTATTCGAAAACACATACTACATTCACTATATGCTGACATGTTTCACATACCTTTTTATTATTTCACACTGCACTGGGTTATATCAGCAGGTTGCTCCATGTCTTTCTGTTTCCCAATGTGGAGTACTGATAGACATATGTTTGGAATAGGTATCTGCATGCTCTTTGTAGGAAATGCTCTTGACCAGGTGATAGCCTGTGCACCAATTGGTGTTCCCCACTTGCTAATTGCATGCAGAGCAGCTGGGTAGTTCTTCCAATAGCCAATGTCATGGCAACACACTCCTATAATTGAGTACTTAATGTGGGCATTGTCCCTTTGCCTTGGTTATGAGGAACACATCCTGGAGGTCTGTGGCTACTGAGTGTTGCACACAGCAGGTGGGAATAACTCTTACAACAAAGACTTGTGGAGACAGGTCAACTAAATGGTGGAGAAGGTTACAGACTTAGGGACCAAATGTGAGTATTGCTGTTATATGGTGTTAACACTGCTAGTTTTACAGGCTTTGTGTGTACATGTGCCTTCTGCATGGATGTCTGTCTATCAAAGTTATGTGTCTGCATAGTTCTGAACTGTAGGCCTAGCCACATAATGGCCAGTGGTTTGCCTGTTATGTTTTGTGTGTTACACAGACAGGTGTTGTCCTGGGCAAATCAGTGGCATACTCCGGTCATTGCTGCCAGTAAATGACAACATCCATATGTGTTTATGACTTCATATCCCTCAGAGTAGAGATGTTGTAATCAGCCCTGTAACACCAGCATCTTTTTCACTGTATAACAGTAATATAACCAATATGTGTTTGGACCTCTGACCTCCACTTATATGACAGGCTTTGTCCAGTTATCATGCAGTAGAACGATGATAGGTATGGTCTAGCAGTATGTAGTGCTGATATTCCTGCTATCATCCCATTGATGTTGTGGAATAAGACACATTAAGGGAGGTAGGGGCCATGCATATGAGTGCAAAGGCTGGACAGCATGTAGAACCCTGTACGGTCAAGAGTTGGGTCTGCAGAATAGTAGGACATGGCGTAGAAGCAGTCTGTTAGAACATGTGAGAGATATTGGTTAGTACATGGACAAACATCCTATAGCTGTTACTTGTCCTACGTTTCACCATGGGGACTGTAGTGGGTTACAATGTACTTTTTTGGGAACTGTCTGTTTCCTGGTGTCATCAAACACTTAGAACCATTATGTGAAGACTAGATTTACATGGTATCTTTTGATACCATATCCCCTAGAGGGTTAACTGAGGAGTGTAAGTGGAGGCTGTTTAAGAACATACATAATTGTCAATTGCTTCCTGCATTTTAGGCACTTAAGTGTTGTAATGTAATACTTGGCAGCAAAACACATTAAAACATTTGTGTATTGATGGCTGGTTGTCTGCTGTTCTACTATCTGCAGTCATTTCAGTTATAGTGCTAAGAGGTCAGTGTATGTCCGGCCATTGTGTATAGCATATCCTGATTTTGTAGTAGTGTACTGTGTACTTATTAGTTGTACTGTGTAGGGGGGCAGCAGATGTTAGTGGCATGGGTCCCTTTGTATTCATTGCTGATGTGTTTGTATGTCCATAGACTGGTCCCGCCACTTCATCTGGCGTGGTTCAGAATTGTACTAAGGAGCTCTTGGCTCTGACAGTGCCGCAAGTTCTTGACAACTACATCAGTACTGATTCCACAGTCTTACTTCACTATGATAAGCTGACTGCACTGCATGCTAAGGTTGAGAACATCATAAAATAGTACAGCTCAGATGGCTTAGTGGTTATACACTGACTATTGTGTACAGGTTCAAGGGCTGTATATTTTGTTGCAGGCCAGGTGTATATTATTTCCTGTACATAACAAGGCTATATGTGCTGTCATTACAGTAGCAAGGGGTGTTGTATACTGTATGGGACACATGTATACATGGATGGTTGGACATGTGATATGCACTCACACATCCATTGTAAACCAGCTACACTACATGGCGACACTTATAATATACTAGACATTTGGCTATTAAAATAATATTAATTAGTTTCCTTTCCTGTAGCTAGTCTAGTCCAGATACAGAATTGCTGTACCCAGGATTGTATGTTAGCTTCTGAGTGTTGCCCAGGTCTGCTCTTCAATGTGTCACTTAGATATGCTAGTTCTCTCCCCTCCTGCACTTTCAATAGTGTATTACTTTAGCACTTTACCAGACATCTTGTAGCAAGTATTTTGCTACACAAACATGCTAACAGCACTAAGCGTTCTATGAGGAAACAGCTCTAGTAATTATTATTAATGGCCACCCCTCCAGACATGTCTGCAGGTCAGTTCCCTGTGCTTTCACCTATTAACCTGCTGAACTTGGCCATCCTGAGGTAATGTCGCAACTGTCTCATGTACACTGACAACCCGCATCACTTACCTCTCTACACTAAGACTTGCAAGAGATGCACTTATACATCCAAATTGGAAGCCACACACTCCCCAGCCAAGACCAAAATATTTGGTCAAGAGGAGGCATCGGCGGTCAACACTTGCACCGCACTACATGGAACACTTATCCCTCCAGAACACACACCAGCATTGCCTTCATATAAAAATACAAACCACACACCCACCTTTGCGGAGGCTCTCAATGAAAAGCTGCGCAAACAGCTGAGACCTCTAAGGTGGACATGAACTCCACCATCACCACACAACACGAATCACAAGACACATATGTCTCCTAAACAGTGTGCCACTCAACAAAAGCGCCTAAGGCAAAACAGCATGGCCAAAACAATAGGCAAAGTTGACTTGATAGTGAGGAACAGTGATGTCCCATTCACTAGGTTGAAAAAAAAGAAAGGGGCAGTCAGCTATCTGTTGACACCAGGATCCACTACATAACACACACACTGAGGTCCCCCAACAACAGGTAAACATATGACTCTGTCATTGTACATGTGGGTGTGAATGTTTTGAGATGTACCTCCCTGGACTATATGGTAACAGACATGGAGGAGCCCACCGACTATGTAGTCCTGAGCAGCATCCTACCATCACCCAGAAGGATACCACAGTATAAGCTGAAAATGATTGTTCCCAACTGTTGGCTACATCTTTGGTATCATATTAAGGGGTTCCACTATCTGTGCACCTGGGATGACATGTTTGACAGACCATGATCCTTTGCCACAGATGTCCTGCATCTGTCACCCCTGGGCTTCCAGAAACAGGCCAAGGCTCTTGCTACCTCTATAGTGGCTTTTTTAGGCAGTGTATCAAAGACCACATTACCACTGTAACAGCTACAAACCAATGTAATCTGAGGATCATCCTGCTCAACACTAGAGGTCTACATTTAAAAATGCACTCGCTCAATGCAATTCCTAAACTGAAGAACATCAACATTTGTGCTGTAACAGGGAACTGGTTCAAGGTGGCAGGAAGCACACCTGCACTACCAGGCTATCACTCATTCCACACCTGTGAGGCCCTGAAGTTGGACTGCAGCTGCAAGGGTGGTGGTTCTATATTCATAATGGATGCACACACCTCCAGACTGTTAGCACAACATAATGCATCTGAGATACATCAGGTGCAGCTAACATCGGCTAAGACAGCAATAAAGGTCATAGCCTGCTGTAGGTCCACAAACATGGCCCAAGACTCACACTCCCCATTCCTAAGCACCCTGGGGAATAATAGGTTCCAAGCTAACACTCTCATACTGGCCGACATCAACTACCTCACCATTAACTGGAAAAACTCCTCATGTACCAATACAGGCACTTGGCTAATGATTTCTGAGATTCATTGATTCCAATGCCCTGGACATGCTCATTCTTGCACCCACTAGAGGTATCCCCATCCATGACCTGGTCATTACTAACATGGGAGAATGTTGCTCTACACCAATAGTCACCCCTCACTGGTTATTTACTAACACAAACTAATCATATTGGGAATCCACATTATTTCAACAACTCCCCAAAGGTAACCACCATGACATCTTCTCCAAATCTAATGCTGGGCACATACAAACAGAGGTGGCTAACTGCATGGCACCCATGCAGATGGAGACTAGTTGTATGACCGCAGACTCCTACACCAATGCACTGTACGAACACACATACAAATGCATAGATCTCCCCATACGCAATACAACCAAGATGCTCTCCTCAGAAAAGAGGAAAACAATCTGTTGGTCCCCTGCCATAAAGTAACCCTACAACAGAATGAGGGACTTCATGCGGAATAAGGTGAGGTCCCAAGAATGGGAATACTCCCTTATCAGCCTCAACCGAAGGTTGAGATCTCTCATCAACACCCGTAAATGTTGCTGTGTAAACATGATTGAAGCAGGTAGTGAAGACAACCACAAGGCCTTCACTAGTAATGTATAGCATCTCCACAGCACAGTAGCATAACCCTTAGATTATGTATGCTTGTATCTGTTAAGGTGGTGCTTTTTCTGGCTTCCAGGCATTCACTCTAAAATGCACTATGGTGATATTTCTGTCAGTATATGTTAGCAGGAACAGTGTTACTACAACAACTTCTCAGCTTATCTACTCACATCATTTGGATATGTCCCTATTGTCATGCCTGTCTCCCCCCAATTTGTCTGGCTTGTTCCAGATTCAATGTACTACAGGGTTGTGAGCATACCTCTCCACTGCCAGGCTGTTTGAAGACTGAACAGGTGTTTGGCCCATACATTGTAAATGTTCCACAGTTTCTTTGCATTTCTCTGGGTAACACTGTTATGATGCTAGGATTTATGTCGGTGACAACTGACATGCATGCCAATTCCCAGCCCTATATCATTCCAACATTTCTATTGATGCAATCTCTGTTGCTGTGCAACTGTTTAGTTATGACGAAAATATTCTGATTCTGTCCGTATATGTGGCCCATTTCTCACCTTTTGTACAGCCTTTGTTCATTAGCCTTGCACTAAGAGGTTGATATGTATGATACTGAGGTATGTCTGCACTGCATGTTATATGACTGCATATATATATATATATATATATATATATATATATATATATATATATATATGCGTGTGTGTGTGTGTATATTTTATTTATTATTTATTATACATTTGTTAACCGGGAAATTCTGACTGGACCAGGTCCATTTTCAGTGGAGGCCCGGGGAAAAAAGCTCCAGCATCAAGTTATACAAATACAGTACATCCAGCATAATACACAAAACAGGTTACATCACGTATTCTGAGCATAGTAATATAACAAGAAATTAATAAAAACACTCCAGGTAAAGGAAAATATAGAACAGGTAAAAGACAATGTCAGTTACAGTACATCCAGCATAATGCACAAAACAGATTTTATCATATATGCTGAGCATAGTAATATAACAAGAAATGAATAAAACACTCCAGGTAAAAGAAGCTATAGAACATGGGTAAAAAGACAATGTCAGTTATACATTGGTAAGAGAAGAAAATATATCAAGTAAGATTCTACAGTTAAAAGTACCCTTTCAAATGACAAAGCCTACAGGGGATCAGAGATCCAGCACGTGATCAGAGAGGAGTTTGAGGAGTTAATAGCAGTGTGGGTAGGGTTATGTGATACAAGGGCATGACCAGGTACTAAGAAGGTGCAATTTGAGGGAGTTTTTGAATATGGATGTGGAGGGGGAATTGAACACAGATAGGGGAAGAGAGTTCCAATTTCTGGCAGTGGTGTGGGAGTAGAGCACTTTCCCTGCATTATTGTTAGCCTTGGTGATGGAGAGGAGAGATTTTTCACTGGATCTTGGGTACCGGTTTGCAGTATAGACAGTAAGTAGGTTGGATAATGAGGGTTTTTTTTCAGGATATTTGAGAATATTGTAGGCTGTGCCCAGCTGGTGATAGTTATGTAGCTGTGGTAGCTCAAGCTATTTTTGTTCTTTTAGTGCAGCACAGTGATGGGTTCTATAGGTTGAGTTAGTAGCAAACTTGGCTATTTTATTGTAGCATGATTCTAGTTTGTCTAGGTCACATTGTCTGATTTGGGTAAAGATTGGTGCTGCGTATAATAGAGTTGCGAGGAGGTGGCTTTGTGCAAGAGTGACTCTTGCTTTTTGCAAGAGAAAGGACTTATGCCTGTATAGGGAGCCTAGTTTTTTGTGTACTAGTTTTATGGTATGTGAGATGTGAACATCAAAGTAGAGATTATTGTGTATTTCAATGCCCAGAAGTTTGGTGTGTTTAGAAGGGGAGATGGTGGTGCCGTCCTTAGATGTTATGGTAAAGCAGAGGGTTTTTTTATCTATTAGGGGTAAATAGTAGCAGATTTGTATTTTTGGGTTTTAGAATTAGTTGGATACCTGATATCCATTTTTCTACTGAGTTAAAAGTATCTTGAGTGAGTGTATGTAGGGTGGTGGGAGATGAGGCGTAGCAGCTCAGGGTTGAATCATCCACATATTGTATGAGTGTAGCATGTTGTGTAGAGCTATTGAGGTTATTTGTGAAAATAGATAACAATAGTGGGCCCAGTATAGAGCCCTGTGGAACTCCTATGGTGGTTGGAAGTTGTGTGGACAGAGTTCCTTTCCACTAGACTGATTATTGCCTGTCAGATAGGTAGCTTCTGAACCAGGCTATAGTAGAGGAGGTGAATGATAATGATGTTAGTGAGTCTAGTAGAATGGAGTGGGAGACCATATCAAATGCTTTTGAGAGGTCTAGGAAAATGGCTGATACATATTTGTTATCATTCCTGTGAAGGTTTATACAATTAGTGAAGGATAGAAGGGCTGTGGTAGTGCTGTGATGTGGACGGAAACCGTGTTGTGTGGTAGATAGTCGATTGTGTGTGTTAAGAAATGTCATCACTTGCAAGTGGATACATTTCTCAAGAATTTTGGATAAGGGGCAAAGGATGTTAATAGGTCAGTAGTTGGGGAATTCATAAGAATTACCTCCTTTATGGAGAGGAATGATTTGAGATACTTTCCAGAGTTTGGGTGTGTAGGATTCTAGTATGGAGTGGTTGATAAGGATGGAGACAGGATATGATAGGGAGTCACTAGCCATTTTTAGGTATGCAACAGGTATGTTATCAGCTGCCAGTGTGGTTGGCTTTAGTTTTAGGAGGAGTTTTTAGATAGTTGAGGTGGGCACTGGTGATAGGCTCAAAGAGGGGGTAGTGTGGGATAGATTAGGTTGCGATTGAGGTAGACTGTTTTTGGTTATTTGACTGGATAGGGCTAAGATGGATTTAGTAAAATGATTATTAAATTGAGAAGCTATGTCTAGGGTATTGTTAGTAGAGCTGGGTGCTGGAGTTGTGGTTTTGCCTGGCTTTAGTAGGGAGTTAATGGCATGCCAGAATTTTTGTGGATTATTTGAATATTTCCTTTGGGCGCTAAGAAAATAGTTTTGTTTGTTTATTTTGGATTCAGCCTTGGCCTTGTTTCTAAGCTATTGATAGTATTGTCTGGAGCTAGGGGTTTTGTCAGTTTTCCAGATTTTCCAGGCTTTATCTCTAGCTTTTAGTAAGGCTTTGGTGTCCCTGTTTAGCCAGGGTGCGTAGCTGGCTTTAACTCTGATCTTTCTGCTGGGAGCTAGACTGTTAAGGATGTTAGAGAAGGTAGTATTGAAGTAGTCTACTGCCTGGTCTAACTCAAGTGTCCGTAGTGGTTCCCAGTTGCAGTGGCTTAGGACAGTATTTAGGTATCATGGGGTAAGGTTACGGTCATCTCGTACAAATTTGTAGACTACTGGCTTGGGGTGATTGAAGTGTTTGTGGAGTAGGAAGGTGGGGAGATGATCACTTAGGTCATCTGGGAGACAGCCTAATGTATAGTTTTGTTTGGGATAGTTGGTTAGTGTCCAGTCCAGTATGGATTCTCTCTCTGTTTTCTCATCTATTCTAGTTGTTTTTTTCAATTAGTTGAGAGAACCCATATATATTGATATGTGTAGAGGGCCTGCTGGAGTTACAGGCTGCCGAGTCAGTGTTTAGGTCTCCTAGTAGGATTGTTTCCTGAGGAAGATTGTCCTTTGTCCAGTGTAGGATGTCTTCTATTATGAGTGAGTTGTTGCCTGGAGGCATGTAGCAGCATATTATATTGATCTTCTTGGTGTTTCTTATGAATAGAACAGAAAATAGGACTTCAGCATTTTGAAAAGTGGGTGGTGTGGTGTGCAGGAGCTGGAGGTTAAGGGTGTTTTTTAAAGAGAATCGTTAGTCCTCCTCCTTTCCTGTTTGTTCTATCAGATCTAAGTGTATTATACTCTGGGGGAGAAAGTCTTCATCTTTGATACTGGGTTTAAGCCAGGTCTCTGTAATGGCGAGTATATCAGAGTTGTAGTGGGCTATGAATGCATGTAGGTCTGTTAGCTTGTTGATAATACTTCCTATGTTGAGATTTAGGATTAGCAGGTCAGATATTTGTCTGGCTGAGAGGGAACCTGGATTTGGATGAATGTCACCAGATGTTAGAAAAGTTTGTAGGAGTGTCAGTATGTGTTTTTTTAATATTAATTGTTTGTGAGCTTGGTCTATGAGAGTTTTTCTTAGTGTAGTGAGATGGTGTCATTTTTGTTAGTGAGTAATATGCAGTTGTAAGATTTATGATTGTAGGGCAGATGTAGAAGCGTGAGTGGGTTTGAGAGGGTGGGCTAGTGTGGGTAGTGTGATAGGAGTAGTTGTGCAGCAGTAGGTATGTTTGTAAGGAAGTTATGAAGGTTAGTGATAGTAGGGCTAGTGATAGGGATGTAAGTGTGGGTAACATAATACTACTTTGAGTGAGTAGTACAACTAGGTTGGTGGTGTGTGAGGGTAGAGGTGTATTGTCTGGGAATGTGTTGTTGGGAGTGGGATCAGTGTGGGATCTAACTGGATTAGAGGGTGGGGGGAGGTAGGGTGAGTGGATTGGGCTAGTTGTTAGGGAATTAGGGGTTGGAGTACTGGTCAGGTGATTAGGGGTTAGAAAAAAAGTAGAAGTAGTGGGAGCAGGTGGGAATAGGAGGCAGAGAGGGGAGCGGAGCAAGCCCGAGTGCAACGAGGGCGAGCCAAGCATGCTAACACTGACTCCAAGTGTTTTTTTAGGCTTTGGTAAGTATGTAGTGTTAGCTTAAATGGTTATATGTTAAACTGAAATTTTAACTGTAATTTAAACTGTATGCTTGCAATAAGTTATAGACTATGTTATGGGCACAGAGTATAATTTACTGACATTCTTAAAAGGATATAGAATTAATGCTGGGGTTAGTTACAGATGAAACAGGAGAGAAAATAAAATGCTATTTTATAGAGTTGAGTATTTCTCAAAAGAAATTTGACTTTAGTTTGGGGAGGAGGACACTAACTGGAGAGCAATATACAGTTGTTTATTCCTGGTGATGTACTCATCAGTACAGAGGTTTGATTAAGGAGCTATACAGCAGAAATGTACTAATACACTCGCTAACATTTGTCTCAGTTAATGCAGGTAAGGTATTTTACTGTCTAGACACTTGGAAGTTAAGCACCTATTAGTGTTTAGTCCCTTTAGTTGCAGGACAAGTGTTTGTGGGTGTCCAGTGCTCAAGAGTGAAGTTTAACATTTCCACTACTTGATATGGGGGGCAGAGACCTGCTTAACCTGAAGGATGGTTTGGATTAATTAGTGTTTAGTCTCTTTAGTTGCAGGACAAGTGTTTGTGGGTGTCCAGTGCTCAAAAGAGAAGTTTGAAATTTCCACTACTTGATATGGGAGGGCAGAGACCTGCTTGACCTGAAGGATGGCTTGGATTAATTAGTGTTTAGTCTCTTTAGTTGCAGGACAAGTGTTTGTGGGTGTCCAGTGCTCAAGAGAGAGGTTTGAAATTTCCACTACTTGATATGGGGGGACAGAGACCTGCTTGACCTGAAGGATGGTTTGGATTAATTAGTGTTTAGTCTCTTTAGTTGCAGGACAAGTGTTTGTGGGTTTCCAGTGCTCAAGAGAGAAGTTTGAAATTTTCACTGCTTAATATGGGGGGGGGGGTGCAGAGACATGCTTGACTTGAAGGATGATTTGCATTAATTAGTGTTTAGTCTCTTTAGTTGCAGGACAAGTGTTTGTGGGTGTCCAGTGCTCAAGAGAGAAGTTTGAAATTTCCACTGTTTGATATGGGGGCGGAGAACTGCTTGACCTGAAGGATGGTTTGGATTAATTAGTGTTTAGTCTCTTTAGTTGCAGGACAAGTGTTTGTGGGTTTCCAGTGCTCAAGAGAGAAGTTTGAAATTTCCACTGCTTGATATGGGGGGGCAGAGACCTGCTTGACCTGAAGGATGGTTTGAATTAATTAGTGTTTAGTCTCTTTAGTTGCAGGACAAGTGTTTGTGGGTATCCAGTGCTCAAGACAGAAGTTTGAAATGTCCACTGTTTGATATGGGGGGGGGGCAGAGACCTGCTTGACCTGAAGGATGGTTTAAATTAATTAGTGTTTAGTCTCTTTAGTTGCAGGACAAGTGTTTGTGGGTGGCCAGTGCTCGAGAGAAGTTTGAAATTTCCACTGCTTGATATGGGGGCAGAAACCTACTTGACCTGAAGGATGGTTTGGATTAATTAGTGTTTAGTCCCTTTAGTTGCAAGACAAGTGTTTGTTAACATTCAGATCTCAAGAGAGAAGTTTGAAATTTCCACTGCTTGATATGGGGGGCAGAGACCTGCTTGACCTGAAGGATGGTTTGGATTAAGTAGGATGATTACACACCAGGCATAGATAGATACTAGGCTATTGGCCCTGGGCCTATATAAGTCTAGCCAACAAGATTCCCTGGCTTTTGACACACAAGACCTATAATGTCTGGTGCCACTGTTGAGCAGACACACAGAGGTGAATCACGGAGTGGGTTTCTTATTTACCATCCTTCTTCCTTCGTCTTTTCCCAGTTAGGGGTCGCCACAGTGGAACTCCGGTCCACTAATGATTGGCAGTAGATTTTTTTTTACAGGTGCCAAGGTGCCAGCTCGATGCCAAACCTTCAACGAAGGCACGCCCATTCTACGCATGTCTTTCGAATGCCACTCGACCGCGGGGAGGACATGCAGACTCCACACAGAAGGCGCTCTAGCCGAGAATCGAACGGGAGAACCTCTTGCTGTGAGGCAACAACGCTACCGCTGCACCACCATGGCTTATTTACTATCCAAATGTCACTATTTATCTTAAAGAGGGCTAATGAGGAGCTGTGTTTCACATACATGGGTTGTTTGTTCCAGAATATGGAAAGTGTTATGGACCGTAATCTATGCCGCCAGCATGTTTTGTATAATCTGGTGACAAGGTTTAGCTCCCTGGAGCATGTGTTTTGGAGGGACTGAGATTTTGTTACATATAGTATGTCCAACAGCTCTGGGTTTTACATGGCTGTGTATGTTAGGCAGAGATCGGCTCTGAGTAGGCAATATGCAATGTCTTAAAGCTGGTGAATTTTGAGACAATTTGCATAGGCTATCTGTTTGAGGCTGGTGATCCTTTTTGTGAGGTAAGTCTGTGGATTTTCCAATTGTTGTAGATGTCTTCTGAGGTACATACCAAACAGGCCATTGTACTGTATAATAGGTCTAATGGGGGATGAGTAGCGGGAACAATTCTCTCCTTTGTTCTGGATGACACACCTGTTGTGATGTGATGTGCCACATAGAAGGATTAATCAAGCGCTGTGGAAATGTGGTTATCAAAGGAGAGGCTACTATCCACCTGTGTCCCTAGGTCTCTTATCACACTTTCAGTGTTAAGTGTACCAGTAGGTATGTGGTAGTTCCTGGGCACAGAGTTTTACCAAATAAGGATGGAATGCATTCCTTGGTGTTAAGTTTGAGGCCATGGCTTTGACACCAGATGTGTGTGTCAGTGAGGCCATTTTGTAGAATGTCCACATCTTTTCATGATTCAATAATGGCTCCCAGTCTGCAGTCATCTGCAAATTTTGTCAGCCATAGACCCTCTGTGTTAGCCTGAACTTCAAAGAATTAGATGCCAAACATGAGAGGACCTAGGACTGCACTGTATTGTACTCCACTTGTCACTGTTGTGGAGTCAGATTTGGAGTCTGCTACTTTCATAGTGTGGATTCTGTCTGTAAGCAAGTTGGCAACCCATCTCATGACATTGGTATGTATGCCTAGTTTAGCAAGTTTATCTGTGGTTCCAGAGTGGGTGATGCTGTTGAAGACCTTGGCAAGGTCTAAGTAGGCTGTGTGAACCACCTTGGCCTTGTCCTTGGCTCTGCTGACTGCTTCAAAGAAGGCAATCAGGTGTAGGAAATGTGATGTACCTTTCACAAACCCAAACTGGGTGGGGTCAACAGTTTGGAGATTACCTATGTCGATATTTATTAGTTCAATGCTGATACACTCCATGACCTTGCAGATCAGGCTTCTCATGTTGATAGGGCAGTGGTTCCCAGAATCTATGGTGGCTCCCCCCTTGTGGTGTGGGATAGCCATCACTATGTGCCATTCAGTAGGCACAACGCCTGCAGTGAGGCTATGATTGAACATGGTACTTAGGTGGGGTAACAGTTAGTTCTGTGGTTTGTGCTGAACACAGCCTGGGATGTTGTCTGGTCCCTTGGATGCTATATTCTTGGCTTTGGAGGATGTGTTTTTTTACCTGTGTGGCCATGATTACAGCGGCTTTACATTCCTCCAGCATTGAGATGGGCCCTTTAGTGGGTGAGAGGGAGGTGAAGTTAGCACTGACCCTATCTACCAGGATGTTGGCAATATCAGTTGGTTCTGTATATTTACTGCCATTATGTTGTAACTCAGGGCAGATCTGATTGTTGCCACTGAGATTCCTGACATAGCTTTAGAATGCTTTGTTGAATGTCTTTAGAATCAGTTGCAATCTTGTTTTTGTACCCAGCTTTGGTGGATTTTATGAGGGATATCAGCTTCTTACTGAGGATGATAAGGGAGTTCTTGCAATCATGGAGGTTCACTCTAGTATTTCAACAGTTTCATCCTTCTGCTGTACAGTTCCATAATGGTAGGGGCCCACCAGAGTGTCTTCCTTTATTTGGTGAAGAGCATCTTGGTTCTATTTGGGATGGCATGATCCATGCACTTATGTATGTGTTCATACAGTGCATTGGTGTAATATTCAGCAGTCGTACTTCTATTTACCATCTGCATGTGTGTCATAAAGGTAGCCACTTTAGTCTTGTGTAGCATGAAGTTGGCTTTGGAGACATTCTTTATGGTGGTTTCCTTATTGGGGGCTGAGGTGATATATCTATCTATTTATATAAATATATAAATATATATATATACATATATATATAGTTATATAGATATATATGTATGTATATATATATATATATATATATATATATATATATATATATATATATATATATATATATTCCTTTATCTCCCTTCATTTATATATATATATATATATATATATATATATATATATATATATATATATATAAATATATAGTGAGAGAGGCTTAGGTGTGTACTAGGCTAATGGGCTGGAGCCTTTACAAGCCTAGCCCATAGGATTAGCCTGGCATCATGCCACCCAACCTTAGTTCCTAGTTCCTCTGTTGAGTATAGCCACTGGAGTGATCCACAGGGTGAATCTCCTATTTCCACTCCACTTATCTAGATTTCTCTTGAAGAGGGCAAGTGAGGTGCTCTGCTTGACATCTATGGAAAGCCTATTTCATAGCATGGACAGGCTCTGGGTTATGAACCTGTCCCTACTGCATGTGCTATTGATTGCGTTAATGAGGCTGAGGTCTCTGGAGCGTGTGGTGTGGAGGGATTGGGATTTCTTTAGGTGTAGGATTTCTAACAGAGCTGGGTCACACATGGCTTTGTAATTCAAGCAGTGATTGCCTCTAAGTAGGCAACATGAGAAAGAGACTAGATGGATTTGTTGGAGTCTGTCCATATGGGACAAGTGTTTGAGGCTAGGGTCTTATTTGTATTTTACATTTGCATCCTCTCCGGTTCTTGCAGGTGTCTAGTGATGTACATGCCAAATGGGGCATTATAATCGATGACTGGCCTAATGAGGGAAGAGTAGAGGGAGACAATGACCTCTTACTTCCTGGATGCAAAACCCTTAGTAATGAGATGTGCCACATAGCAGGATTTTCTAACCACAGTGACAAAATTGGTGGTCGAAGGAGAGGTTGCTGTTAACCTGTGTTCCCAGATCTGTTATACCACTGTCTGTGTTCAGTGGACTACCATCAATGTGGTAATTCAAGGGAACTGTGATTTTACCGAGGGGGATGATGACACATTGCTTGCCATTTAGCTTAAGGTCATGGTTCTGACACCAGTCGCTGGTCTCATTGAGGCATTACTATATGATGTAAACATCACTTGGGGAGTTAATTATAGCCCCAAACTTGCATTCATCTGCAAACTTTGTCAGCCACAGTCCCTTCATGTTGGCCTGGACTTCAGAGTAGTAGATACCAAACAGGAGAGGACCCAGGACCGAACCCTGTGGGACTCCACTCATGACTGGTCACCAGTCTGACTTGGAGACAGCTACTTTCACACTGTGGGTTCTGTCTGTGAGCCAATTTGCAGCCCAACTAGTGATATAGGTGTTGGGGCCTTACTTAGTGCGTGTTTCTATGATTCATGAGTGGGGAATGGTACCCTTTCTGGCCAATACATTACGTGTGGTCACCATCACTGTTGTGTATTCCTGACACATCAGTGGGATGATGTAAGGATTGGGGTCATTACATTATACAGAGAACATGTGTCCCAGACTTGTGATATTTGTTTGAAAAATATGTTAGCAGTAAGAGTATTTGTACAACAACTTCCTCAGCTTATCTACTCGCATTATTTGGATATCTCTGTATTGTCATGGCTTTGTCCACCCACTTTGTCTGGCTTATTCCAGATTCATTGCACTAAAGGGCTCTGTGCATACCTCTCCACTCCCAGGCTGTTTGCTGCATGTCCAGGTGTATGGCCCATATACTGGTTCAGTTCCACAGTTTATTTGTATTTGTCTGCTATATCACTGTGATGATCCCAGGATTTATGTCAGTGAATAATGACATAACAGGTCATTTCCCAGCCATATATCCTTCAGGTAGTTCTGTTAACATGCACCCTTTTGGTGTACGACTGTTTGGTTCTGACAGCTATTTTCTACATGTCCCTATATGTGCCACATTTCTCTCCCTTTGTACAGACATTTTGTACATGTTTCTTTCAGTTAGACGTTGACAGTTATGTTTCTGTGTTATACACTGCATGTATTGTGTGTACACGTATATATTTTGCAATATATCTATACATATATATGTATGTTTATATATATATATATATATATATATATATATATATATATATATATATATATATATATATATATATATACACACACACACACACACACACACACACACACATATATATATATGTGTGTGTGTGTATATATTATTTATATATATATATATATATGTGTGTGTGTGTGTGTGTGTGTGTGTGTGAAGAGAGATGTATGTATGTGTGCATATGTATATATATATATATATATATATATATATATATATTTAGATATACCTTCAGATGTGTATATGTATTTTAGGTATGTACATTTCCATTTATATGTCTATATGCAACTCATGATTGATTCTACAGAGCTTTCACATGGTGGTGGTATACTTGTATTGCATGATACGTTTGGAAGAGCAACATTGACTTGTACAGCTCAGATGGTGTACTGGTATGGGGCTGTGACTGTGGTGTACAGGGTCCTGGGTTAATGACTTTGGAGTGACAGTTTCATTTCCATTAATGTTTAATAACCAGACTGCATAATACGTTAGGAAAACATCATAACATTCTATGTCTCACATAGCTTAGTGTTAAGTGCTTTGACTATTGTATATGGGCTCCTGGGTTAATCACTTCGGACAGATGGTTTTATTTGCATTAATGTTTAATAACCAGACTGCATGATATGTTAGGAAAACATCATAACATTCTACATCTTACATAGCTTAGTGGTTAAGTGCTTTGACTATGGTGTATGTATTAATTACCATAGTCAAAGCACTTAATCACTGGGAAAGAATTTGCTTGGCTGCTTCTTTACTTTGCCATTTTTGGCACTGTAGTGCCATCTCGAAGTTGGTATATTGAAGTTGGGGGGTGGGGCGGGTGAAGCCCCCCACTTAATGTAATGTTTAAAGTGTTTTCTTTTTTTTTTTTTTTTTTAATCGCTGTTCTAACAGTTTGACATTGTTAGCTTTCATTTACATATGGTCGATTAATCACCATTCGCTTTTTTAAGCATTCGGTGATGTAATTTAGACTCGACTGCATGATATGTTAGGAAAACATCATAACGTTCTACGTCTCACATAGCATAGTGCTTAAGTGCTTTGACCATGGTGTATGGGCTCCTGGGCTAAACACTTAGGACTGACTTTTTTTCCCATTAATATTTAATAACCAGACTGCATGATATGTTAGATAAAACATCATTAAACTGTATATCTGATATAGTTTAATGGTTAAATAGTTTGACTATGGTGTATGGTGTTCTGAATTCAAGACTGGGGACTAACATTTTATTTTCCATTAATGTTTAGTAACCAGAGTGCATGATATGTTAGGAAAACATCATAATACGCAACATTTGTAATGGCCTAATGATTAATTACTTTGATTATGATTTATGGGGTCCTGAGTTCAAGACCTGCAAGCATGGTTTAGTTTGTTGCTACACTTTATACTTTATTGCATAGGGGGACTAATATAAAATAAATTTAATGTGTGTTTTAATTATATTGCTATGGGTATGGACATTTTTTCTGCACCATTGTCTGTGGGGGGCTGTGTGAACATTAGGGGACTGACAAAGGCTTTGCATTGGCTTTGCCCTGCACACAATCTGGGGTAACATTTGATGATGGGGGCACAAATAGGGACAGTGTTTACATATTTGCTTACAGGTTATTTTGAAGAATGCAAACACACCAGATGCCCAGTAGCAAGCCCCACCCAAGCCTCACCTGACACATAGGCATCACGGCTTCGTCTCTCAACCACCCACTTAATTACTGATTCTGGTTGCTTGTCCACATGAATATTCATAGCGTGCCAAAGCTGGAAAATATGACAGCTGCGAACTATCCAGACTTGTAAATGCAAATTACACAAAACGTAGAGAAAACCAAAGGGTGGGTTAGTGATTCTCAAAATAAGCCATCAGACTTCGTATATTATAATGCAGAAGAAAATAACATTGCTTGTTGAACTGAACATGTGCGAGTGCTTTGGGCAGGATGACAATAAATGCACTGTTTTGCGGTATGAAGTGGCAACTAAAATGCACATGCTAATGATCGCACATTTCCTTGCAAGCTAACACTACCTACCTATGCAGCAAAGCAGTGTAACTGTGCAAAACTGAACTACTGTCAAAAAGTACTGAAGGAGCACTCCTAACAGAAACACTGCTCACTTCATTCATTGCTATTATGTTAACATACTACACTTGCAAAAATTACCTCTATCAAGTGTATTGACACTGCAGGCAAGGCATTTCAAATAATTCCACCTATTAAATGCAATTTCAGGCAACCAAAAACTGATAGCCTCTGTTTAAGTGTAGCATTCAGCATCTTATAAGAAGGTAAATTTGTTTAAGATCAGCTTTACCAATACGTGAAGACTCAAACAATTTAAGGTACACATATTTCATGAGAAATGTGAAACCGCACATACTTCTCAGGCTCTTAGAGCAAGAAATCTGGACATACTAGGGGACTTGTGTGTGTATGTACTTGTGCAAACTTTTCTTTCTTTTGTATCCATGGACACTAACATAGTGTCCGCGGATAAAACACTTTGCTGCTGCAGACTTCCATGCAGGGGGCGTGTATATTGTGAGAGCTCTGCTCTCAGACACACCCCTCCATGCGCTCGTACACTGTCCATGTAGCCCTACAGTAGCACACCTTCATTAATATTAAAGACGTTCTGCTGCTCTACACGGACACAGAATGCTCCATGCAAGAAAAACTTCCTCTTGCACGGTGTGTACGTGAATCCCGGGGATTATTTAGCACTGCCATCTTCTCCTAGGGAAACCACCTTTCCCTTTGATTATCTCATAGAGCTCATCTCATCCTCATAAGCCCTTTCAAACACGTGAATAAGGGGGCAAAGGGAGGGATTAAATGTACTCAACTGAAAAAATATTTGACTTCTGCATTACTTCGCTTTCTTCTTCAGTTGTTTTTGCCAAGTTAAATTTCCTGCTGAACAACTTTAATTCAATATTTGTGTCCATTAAGTCCCCTCTGGATTGTGGTACAATGGTGGTATAATATTTCATTGATTTGTTAGATACACATATGGTGGTTAATTGTGTGTGTGTGTGTGTGTGTGTGTGTGTGTGTGTGTGTGTGTGTGTGTGTGTGTGTGTGTGTGTGTGTGTGTGTGTGTGTGCGTGTGTGTGTGTGCGCGTGTGTGTGTGTGTGTGTGTGTGTGTGTGTGTGTGTGCTTGTGATATTGACAAATAGATTTTAAAATAATCTTACTATTTTTTTTCTCAACATTTTGCTTTGCTTTAAATTATACTGTTTGTATATAATAGGTTTTTGAGAAAGTTTCTCTGAAATGAATGCATTTATTAGCAGTGTAATTGCTTTTCCTGAAATGTACTAGAAAAAGTTTTAGATTTCTCTCCATGATTCATTGTCTATTTTCGAAAGTGTCAACATTGTGCTCCAAGCAGATTAAAAGTGCTGCATTCCCCTAAATCAGATTTCAGTTTTTTTGCCATTTTACTTTGTTTTACTAGTTTTTTTCAGTCCTTACGACCCGCCAAGAATATACACATTTGGTCACCAGCCATAAATGTGTGATATATCAGACACTTGTGCTGATGGAGCTAATCATGAGGCTTCTGTACATGCATTTTCCTCCATTTTGGCAATGTACACTATTTACAGAAAACATATTTATCATTTCTTAATACAAACTGGAGTTTTGTTTAATGGCAGCCACTGCATTGGAATCCCACATTTCCTTGAGGTGCATTGTCTTCAGAGTTAATTACATTTGCAAATGGGGATGCAGAGGGCAAAGCACTCTGCATGAAGATGAAGGTTACAGATAGGGAGCTCTTATATTATTGCAAAATGTTTGTAAATGTGCTCAAGCATAATATGTCATTCACTTCACTATCATGTAACCTGTTGTTTGCTTAGTAAGTCCTGTCATACATTTGCTACACACTGTCTCAAGTTATGCACATCTTTGCAAGTTCAAGATTGTCCCTCCTCATGATTTCATCAGTTGCATGAGTTCATCTGCATATTCACCTTTGAGAAATCAAGTTTATCTTAAAGACAAAGGAAATGAAATAATGCTACTGCAAGACTAGCTTATTTCATATTTTCTTTTATGATGAATTCTCCTGTCTTCCTTAGTAATACATGTTTAAGTTAACTGGAGTTGTTTATCTTTAACTCTTTATTCATTTGTTAGAAGGAATGTGTTATAACCACTAATGGCTAAATAAATATCATGCAATTAAAGAGTAAAATCACATTCTGTTGTTGAATACTATAGTATTAATTAAGTTAATAAGCTTAGGTGACCAGATTCAATGGCTAACTAGAATGCTAAATGAGACACCATGGACAATGTTTCAAGGAACATGAGATGTGCCTCTCGGGTTTCAGCACAGCAGTCAGGACTGCAAAGCACTACTCATCCATGGGTGCTGCTGGGATGACTGACTGTCATTTACTCATTAAGGTATAAAGGCAATATTTCCAGGAAGATACATTTACATATAGCACACTAATTAAACTACAGCACAACTGTCAACAGTATCCCTTATCCATAAATATTTTAATCCTCCTGAGAATTTATCAAAGCAATTTTACAGTGTTCCGGCTGAATAAAGAAAAGGTAAACATTTTTATTTTTATTTTCTTTCACTGAGACATGCTCATCAAATGTCTGTGATAGTCATTAGCACTCAGAATATGATTGGTGCATTGTTTCTTCTTGGTATTACTTTAAACTTGATTCAAATCCTAAGCCTGCCTTTTTTGACATTTTCCTTATTGAACACTATTGTAATATTATTCTTTTCTGAGAAATATTTTCCCTCATTGTCCACTCATTCATAATGCTTTAGTATACTATGACCTTAGAACTCTGCTACAGTGACAGTGGCACTGTGAACTGTGGCAGAGATTCACTGACCACAAATTGCACAGAAAAAAATTAGAATATGCAAAAGTAATTTTTGTAGCATGTGTCAGGCTAAGAGTCAGACAGGTCACCCTACAAGGGACAAAGCAGAGCTAAATGCAGCACTTGCTAATGCTTATATAATGATATGCAAATGAGTAGCTCTATGTAAATAAGTCACATAGATTATGCAAATAAAGGAAGGCAGAATTGCATACTGAGCCTGAATAATGTAAAACAGCAGTCTTGCATATCTGTGAATGTTCATTTTGGAAGTTAAGTTTAATTGTGCATATGAGGGGAGTGAGGGTAGGAATAAGAAGTAGCAGTAATAGCACAACAACATTATACTTTGTGTTTTTTGCATGGGCTATGTCATAGACCAATCCCTGCATCCTCTTTGAGATGTTTTTATGGGTCATCAACCATGACTGTAAGGTTATGTCTGGAATCACCAGTAACATACAACAAACAACATGTGATACAGTATGTGGTCTGCTCATGGCATGCATGCTGCTTGGGTATATAGTTCTGTTTCTGTGACATATATGATCATCTGCCAACTGGGTGACCATGTGGGAAGTTCCATCACATGAAGGTTTACTGTCAAAATCATGAAAATCACTTACGCGAACAATGATTTCCGCGACAAATAATGTCGACTCATACATATTAACTAGGTTGTATGGTCGACGCAACAAAGTCGACAAATTCTGTTGACCATAGTTTCTAAATCCCCTATTCACAGCAATGCTGTGAATCCCTGCCCTGTGTACATCCTCTACATGGACGTACACATGAACGTCGACATTCTGATTGTTGCTCCTACCATGGTCGAGGAGGTGGCTGTTGGACATGTCAACATCGACCTTTTGACTGTAAACCCACAGGAAGTGCCAACAAGTCAGATGTGACCCAAATGTGTGAATCATTTCAGTTGCTTGGGTAATGCTTGGACAAAATATAAATAATGCTCTGGGCAATAAAGACCATTTGACAGTTAAGAGAGTGGAAACCCTTCCTGTTTATATATTACCCTCCTGACCTGGTGGAGATTTCATGGCATCATAAGTGCAATCTGCGTCTCATAGGAACTCAAGTAAGGCAAGTTATGTTATGGACCACCCATGCCGTGTTAAGTCTGTTTTATATATCCTAGAAAACCAATTTTGCTTCTCCATATATGGAGGCATAACATCAAGGAAATGATTTAGGATTCAGGGGGTTGATGCCTGTGACATCCCTAGTCTATCCAGAGGCCATAAGAAGGTCCCTTTATCTAGATTGCTAATGCTATACATACCTTTCCTTCCACAAAAGTGGAAAAACTATGCATACCACTCAAGCTGTCTGGTGGATGATGCAGTTTATCTAGGTTCCTTGCAGTCCACAGTCTGTTAGTCTGTCAGGTGATGGTAGTCAGATGTTGTCTATACCTCCACTTTTGGTGCAGATGGCTGAGACTCACAGTATTGAGAACTGTGGGTCTGGTGGCAGTTCCCAACATATACTGCAGCTGCCATTCCTTGCATAGCTCCCATTATGTACACATGAATCTTGGCATTTAAAATGTGTTGGTGCCATTGCACAGTGGTGACATTTTATATGTTATTGAATCAGTTTTCAATGCTTGATTCCTTTATTTGCATATTCTGTGTGCCTAATAAATATTTACATGCCATTATGCACTGAGTTTCATGCATTGCATATAATATTATTTGGATCACTGTATATTCTAACCAGAATAAAATAAATAATTATATAAAATAATTATTTTAGAATTGCCCCCAACCTGTATACATTCACTATCTTAAATAAACTGCACTAACTTTTGTTCCTGTTGTACTAACACCAATTCTTATGTTTCTGCCTGAAAATAATTATTTTCATTAATATTATAATTCAGTTTCTTATCAATTTGTTGTAGTTCCTTCAGATATTCCTGGAGATTTATTAACAGCACGGTTACATTTCAAAAAAGTGAACAAAACTTGGCAACTGTGCGCAACGGGTATCTCTGCAAATTGAATATGCAAGACTGCAAGCTGCTCTAAGTGCTGAGCAGTCCCTGATTGAGCCTGCAACAATTGCTGGTGGCCACATTGAGGTTAGGCAGTACTCATTCACACAATGTGAACAAAGGAATGTACGCAAAGCAGAGTTCATTAAATGGGTAAGCAGGCATGGCACAATAACAGATAGGTCAACTTAGAATACATGAAAGACAGTGGAAGCCTTAACAACACAAGTGTACAAGAAAGGCTGATATATATGTAAATGACTGAGGAAATTAGCGAAGATGTGGAAACTTCACTAACATTGTCATGTATATTGGTAAAGAAAACACAGGACAGTGATATGATCAGAATGAAGAAATAGGAGTTGTTTAAACAGACATACAAGTCGCACAAGTTTACAAATTGACATATTGTATGTGTATTGAAGTACTGATGCACATGTAATATGAAAGCACATAAATAAAACTGTGGACCAATTGAGAATGTTAAGGAGCACCTGGACATATTGACAATACAAGTATCAGTAGTAGAAACAATTCTTGTTGTGCCAACAACATACATGTTGACAAGGGTAGAAAGTGAGTTTGTTAATACTTCCTAAATCACTACATACTGCAATTCACAAGGCTCTGCAACAGATACAGAATCGTCATGTTGAAAAGATAAATTACTAGAGGATTATGCCGCAATATGTTGTTACAGATTTAAAAAATATAACAGAGGAGGTGTAATAACATGGAAGATATGGAATATGTCATGAAAAATATTCAAAGATGAAAATCCTCGAAGACACAAGTCACTTGGAGGCATTCCAGTCACATCCATTTTCTGTGTGTGCGTGTGTGTGCAGATGTCAGTGTTTTCCTATGGACAAGATTAGATAAGTGAGAAAGGAAGACCATTCATGACAGTTAGCCTGTAGGAGAAGTAATCACAACACAAGTGTGTCTGATGTCAGTATTATGTAATGACACCTTCTGCATGCACTGTTTCACTTTATTATATGTGACTGGAGTATAAAGCATTCATGGTTATGGAGTCATTGTATTATGTGTGTACCTCCTGCTGCTGCCACACATACACAGTTAAAGCATTCTGACAAAGTACACCTCGGATGGCAGTATACTATTATGTTGTAAATCAAAATGTCTCCTGAACTGAGAATTGTGCAGCACGTCTGTAATACCCGGATCTCAACAAACAACATACCTCAAAGGTAGGTGCAACAGTACCATCAGGTAGTAAGTGAATTGTTGAAATTGCTAGGGTGCATTTATAACACAAGCCTATAACATTGTTGGTGTCCATCATGAATTGGCCATTACCTCCACTGAGTGGCCATTGGCAGAGCCAAGACGCTGGAGGGAAGTTATTAGATGATTTTGCCACAAAAACAACAAATGACAGTAATTACAGCATAACATTCCTTTCTTATTGTGCTTTTTGCTAAACATCTCACAATGGGATGTATCATTATACTGGGCTTGCTCATAAGGAAATACAGCAATTAATGGCTGAACATCACCTACCCATTTCAAAAACTATAACTAGCTATCATAACAAAGGTCCTATTATACTTTGTAACCACTATGTATCATGGCAGAGCACACGTGAAGATCTGTTGAACCAATTGGACTGGTGACAGCCTTGGCAAAAGTATTCCAAGCCTCAGCCTTGTACTGTAATCTGGTATAGTTTTCTTGCAGCAGCCAATAGCTGTAATATTTAATGAGGAGTCCAGCAAAAATCTTGGAGTCCTCCTGACATCTCCTTTGTGCTCTAAATGGAGCACTAGAGTAACCACTGCCTACACATCTTCTAAACGATATCAGGAAAAATGGCAGGGGATTGATGTCCAAATCAGATCACATGTAGCAGCTTGTGCACAATCACAGACAAGCCAAATAACAGTATCTGCATAACAGAAAGCCTGGCATGGTTGGTAGCATTCATAACAAGAGTATTGTCACAGACAAATATGAAAGTATAATCTCCATGATGTTTGCTGTCATTCAATGTTATCCTTTTGCAAATTTTGTTTAATTACTACAATGCCTTAGGGCACATAAAATGTTAAAAAAAACTGTGAGTGATAGCACCTTGGGATTGCAGTCAAGACAAAAAGGAGCCTATACTTCTTTATTCTGTACATTAACTGTGAATGCCAAAGGAAAACTGAAATTCCCAAGGTGTATGTTGAGGTATACAGTTTTGAAAAGGACTGGATATGCAACTTCTTCTTAACAAACCTGTAAGGTGTTCCATTATTGGAGGAATATATTTAATTAATATATATTCTTGTGGAATATTTTCAATTGTACTGATTTTTCTAATATCTTCAGCATTAAATGATACATGCTGAAGTCAGATTCATTTGCACAGCTGATGTCTTAGCTGATTTGTTTATTCATGTATTTATATATTTATTTATTTACTTATTTATTTACTTACTTACTTTCTATTTGTTCACCAGGTAAGTAGACTTGACCCTTTTCAGCCATGACCCAAGCTCAAAGAGCAGAAATACAACAGTCTTTCAATCAGTAATAGTATATACAAAATGAGTGCATGGCAAAATTCAGAACAAACTAAGAGGACCTAGCATATACCTTTGCACTACACCTGTATTATGTTTGTCAGCAGTAGAGGATGAGACATTGCTGTGGACTTGGAAGGATCTGTCTTTACGATAGCTGCTAAACCAGCAGGTAGTGTTATCTCCAAAGTTGAGTCTGTTCAGGTAGCTGAGAAGAAGGGTATTGTTGACCATTTCAGAAGCCCTTGTCATGTCAATAAATATCTTCAGTAATAAGTCCCACATTCAGGTTGCAATAAATGATATCAATGACCATTACCAGGGCAGAAAAATTACTGAAGGCATAGCGAAAACCATGTTGTATATCACAAAACCATCTAAAATTGTTAATGTGCTTAAGTAGTTGCCTGTATGGTTTGTTTTTTTTTTTCAAATATTTTGGTAATAGAAGTGACTTTACATAGTGGGATTATAACCATGTGCTTCAATACTGGTGGGACAGTGCCTGAGGTGAGAAAGAGGTTAAAGATATGAGTAAGGGGTATGGAGATTTTTTTTCAGTTGTAAACCTTAGGAAGATAGGATGAAGATTCCTGGATTTAGATCCGGAAGTATTGAATTTAAGAATTAGAGGCTTGGACTATTTTACTGAAATTTCAGAGAAGATTATTTTTCTTTGTTGATGGGAGAGTAAATTTTTGGAAAAGCTTTAGTTATGTCATGTATGGTGAAATGCAAAAAATGAGCAAAATCATTAGCAAAGGTTGAACAATTTAATACTAAGGTTTCATTCCTGGTAGCTGAAGAATTATTTAATGTACCTGTTAAGTGTTTTATTTCTTTCCAACACTGATTGGGTCTAAACCACTTTGCTTCCTGTTTCTGTCTAAGGTGCAGGGCATTTGCAGTATTTGTTGCAATTCTTGTTTCTTTCCTTAAACTCAGAAAAGTTTGGTCTCACTCTGTTTTCATGGTGTTCCTTTTCCAGTTCTTCCATGCTGAATCCCTGGCTTTAATTCTGTTTTTAACAACCATTGAAAACCATGGGCAACACTATGATCTAAGAATTGTTTTTGTATGGGGTTACAGTGAATCCTGAATTGTAGTCACTTTTGTGTTGAAAAATTCTAAATCAGAGGTGGGTTCAGACATGGCATACAGGGGAATCCAGTCTGTATCACACAGTAGGGTACTGAGATTTGATAGTTTAATAGGGAAAGAGCTTCCTTCATTTATTTGAGAAGTTTTTATATGCTCTGAATGACAAAATGGATTTAATGGCTGAGTGATCACTCAGAGCTTTGGGGAAAGTTTCACTGTGAAGGCACCTGTTTGTATGTTGGTTATTAGGTCAGGTGTTGAGTAGAGCCAGTTCTTTCTTGTATTGGTTGAAATAGAAGCTCAAATTACTTGTGTCAGAATAAATCTGTGCAATTTTTTATTCAGAGGTAGAGAGTATTTTCCAGCAGCACTGATACTGAAATCACTCAGAATAACTGTGGTGTTATGTTTGCCCTTAGGGAACATAAGTTGTAGAGTTTTAAGTAAATTGGAGACAGAGGAGGGTGGGGGATGTAAATTTTAACAATGCATATGTGAGTATGCCCACCTGATGTAATGTGAGACAGTACCCTATTGGGGCTCCTGTCATCTGCAGTATGACAGTTAGTGCAATCTACAATGGTAAATGGGGTGTTCCTTTTGATTAGAATTGTAGCACCACCACCAGATCACTAAATATATGGCAGTGGCCTGTATAAAAGTAGAGGGGCAGCAATCATCTTTCAGCCAAGTTTCTGATATAGCAAGAATATGTGTTTTTTTTTCTGTACTAACCATGCTTCAAGACTGGCTAATTTCTTATTTAGACTGTGTGCATTAAGGCACCCAATTTTAAAGTCTTCATTTCATATATGAAAGGTAATTGGGTACTTTTACTGAGGTCTGAATTGAAGAGGTCCTGGCTTTGAGTGAATATCTATTGAACATACGTCTGAGTAGGAGACATTGGAGTTTTCATATAAGATCCTTCCTTTTCTGATGGGGATAGTGACGTCTGTAGGAGTATGGATTGCAATCGATTTTTTTTTCCTTGTAGCATAACTGAGTTTATTGTTGGTGACAATCAGTAGATTGTGTATTTTTAACTGCCAGTAATGGGCCTGAGTAGGGCTGAAGATTTCCTGATGAGAAAGAGGCCAAATATCTGTAATGAAGAGATTGAAGGCTAAAGTGACAGACATAATTGTAGGACAACATGCTAAGGAAAGTTTTGAGAGATTAACTATCGGCATTATGAGTCTACAAGATAGCTGGAGCTATATCTTGTAAATACAGTGATAGAGAATGGATGGGAAAATGGCAGAGGTGTAACAGATAATATAACAGGTTACCTGGAGGGTGAGAAATGTAGTAAAATGGAGAGAAATGTCTGGTAGATGTTGATGAAAATAAGTAATGTAACAATGTCTTTTTCATCCAAATAAAAGGAGGTGGAAAGGTGGGTAAAAGAAACACCCAACTTAAATTTTGCCAGTGTTGTAAATGTAGTGCATTCCACTCAATTAAAAAGTAGAAGCTTAAAGCAGCAGAAAATAGTATACTTTATTATCTACAGAGGCTGTGACAGGATCTGAACTGAAACAGCAGTCTATATCTGCAACCTAGGTTATGAGTTAAAAGTGTAAATGCAGCCTGCCACCTATGTTAACTGTTAAAATAGCCAGATGAGAGAAAGGCCACAGCCTACATGCCACCTAGGCTGTGTGTATAGGTTAAGTATCACAGCTACCTGCCACACAGGCTGTGTGCATAGGTATGTAGCACAGTTTATCAGCCACCAAGACTGTTGTAGCAGTGGTAGTAGTATAGTGGCTGAAAATAACTAGGAATGAAAGGTTAAATAATGTAGCATGCCTGCTACCTAGGCTGTGTGAACGGGTTAAAAAGCACAGTCTATCTACCACCTCAACTGTTGGAGTAGTAGTGTAGAGGACGAAATAGCTGAGAATCAAAAGAAAGTGCACCCTGTTTACACATGGAAAGCATAGTAAATGGATCTGACAAGAGATGGAGGATATCAAAATAGATTTGAATAACTTGTTAAATAGGACAGCATACCTGCAGGCTAGGCTATGTGCATAGGTTAAATATCACAGCCTATCTGCCACCGAGACTGTTTGAATAGTAGTAATGAGGATGAAATAGCTGGGAAGTGCAACCAATTTACACTTGGAGAATAAAGTACATGAATCTGACAAGATGTGGGGGATATCAACCTATCTGCCATCTACTCTATATGTATACATTAAAATGTAGAGTCTATCTGCTGCTTAGACTGATAGATAGATAGTAGCAGTATAAGCACAAAGGACCTAATAAGAGAAGGAAATCAGCCTGTCTGACACATAGGCTGTGTGTAAAGATGTGTGGTACAGTGCCACTTAGACTACTGTAGCAGAAGTGTAGACAGAAAGCTTTTTGGATAGGCAATTAAAGACTGAGATGGAAAAGGATCTGGCAAAAGTAGAAGTTCAACACCCTATATGCTACCTAGGCTTTTAGCAAAGGTTCACCTGCACAATCTTTCTCCTGCCTAGATTATTGTGATAACTGAATAAAGTGAAATAGTCAGGACATAAGCATAGGCTAAAAGTAAAAAGAGTGGACTGAAATGATGAGAGATCCAACAAAGGAAAAAATGGAAGAAAAGAAGAGGGCAGTCTATCTGAGACAAGTTCTTTTTAAATAAAATTACTACTACTGTAGTAGTGTACTTCTGCAAGGCAGAAATGTGCAAAGGAAGGAGGGAGTTGCACTTAGTGAGTGAGAAATGCACAAGTACAACAGGAAACAAATGTTTATAGCATAGCTATAAGGAGAGTGAAGACTGAGTTTGCCTCGAGAGGAAAAGAAGTGCTTAGTTAAGATGAGACCTCTGATCTTACTAAGGCAATTGTGAGGAAGTGTAATCTTTGATGGTTTAATGTTGAGTTTGTCAGAATGTTATATAGAGGAAGCAGAGGTGTTGGTGACAGTGTATTAACTGTGAAGTAAATTACAGTGTGTTGCTAAGAGATTCTAGAGTATTATAATGCTATACTGCCTGGTTTGTGGGGTTAAGAAATTATGAGTTATTTTAGTAAAAGAGGCGAAGTTTAGACAGAAAACAGCATACATTAGCTAGTGTTAAGATGTTGAGATTTCTGTGATGATAGGTTAGGTTGGAGTAGGTATTTAATTCTAGAACAGAGGTTAGGTCTGCTGGATAAGCTTTGTCAAAATCAGAGAAAGAATTCTATTGGCAGAAGGCCAGCAGAGTGATACAATAGGAATAGTAATGGATTTAATTTTGATTGGTTGATTACCAGACTGTAGGAATAGTTAAGTAAGTATAAATGTGACTATATGGGGGTTGGAAACAGTGATATAATGGGGAACAAAGCAAAGTCAAGTGTAGCATGGTGATCTTACCTGTGTTAGTACAACACAAAAGCAATCAGAGAAAATGGCTTAAATGCCCTTAATAGCAAAAAATGTGCTGTGGAAGAAAATGGTTGAAGAGTACACAGCTCAGCTAGACAAGTGAAGGAGGTGAGTTAAAGAAGAAATTACTATCAGGACACATTAACTGGGGAAGCGTAGAAAGCTATGGTAAGGCCTGCAACTGATAGCATAAATAATAAACTTTGTAGAAGTTGTGCATCACTATTCTCAGTACAAAGCTGTAACTGGCAGAGATCAGCTACATGGAAAGCCTTAATATACCTAAAGCTGCTACAGTGCAGTTTTTAAGAAGTTGTTTTAGACAATCTGAAGCTGAGACAGGGCACAGTCTGAGACAATCTGAAGCTGAGACAGGGCACAGTCTGAATTCTTTTGTAGTGGAACAGCAGGAAGAATTAGGGACCTTAGGGACTTGCACTTCTCCTTCTTCTTTTGGCTTTTCCTGGTTAGGGGTCGCCACAGCGGATCATCTGTCCACTCATGATTGGCAGTGGAGTTTTACAGTGTTGAGTTGCCAGCCTGGCGCCCAACCTTCCACAGAAGGCACACACGCACGCACAGTCACACCTAGGGCCAATTTAGAGTGTCCAATCCACCTACTGCATGTCTTTGGGATGTGGGGGGAAACCGGAGCACCCAGAGGAATCCCACATGACCACAGGGAGGACATGCAGACTCCGCACAGAAGGCACCCCAACCGAGAATTGAACCGGAGAACCTCTTGCTGACCTTAGGGACTTGCACTACCTGGGTAAAATAAAAGTGGAATGGGAAAGTTTAGAGACTTAAGCAGCTATGAGTTGGGGAGATTAACATCTAGTTTCATTTTTAGCCGACATCAATGCAAACTACAACACTAAATTGAACTCTATAAAATTAATATGAAATCACACATTAAACAGAACTACTAACAGACTGATACTATGCATAATGTGACTGAATTTAGTCAACAATGCAGACTGATGCCATGCAAAATATGACTGACATTAGCCAACAATGCCTAAAGACTGCCTTCACAATTATCCATGACAAGTGCTTACCTGTAGAATTTATTACATTTTACTCAATTGTAATTGTTTGTGTCTTTCGGCTTTTCCCAGTTAGGGGTCACCACAGGTCCGCTAATGATTGGCAGTTGATTTTTACATACCGGCTTGCCAGGCCTGATGCACAACTTTCAATGAAGGTACGCCCATTCACGCATGTCTCCACACAGAAGACGCTCTAGGTGAGAATCGAACTGGACAGTGTCTTACTGTGTGGCGACAACGCTACCACAGCACCACCACCGTGGATACTCAATTGTAATGAGGGTGCAAATACAGCAAAAGAGCAATGAAGCAACAGAATTTTTTCAACATAGGCTTTTTCAATCAAGTCACCTCGGTGAACCAATCATAGCATTCCAAATAAACACTGTAAGGGATTCTTTTTAAATAGAACTAACACAGAAATTACAATTAACAAGATAAGTATGCAGACAGCTCTCTAACATTGTATTTATGCCACAACATAGCTAGCCTGTTATCTTTCCAGTACTTACAAGACAGAAAGGGGAAACACAGAGTAAAAAAAGAAGATGGGAAGAGTGGGAGGGTAAAGAAGGAGAGAGGGTTCATTGGAAGGGCACTGCACTTCTGAGAGCTTATAACTCTTAAAAGCATGATTATATGAATGCAGCCTCTACACTGAGTTAGAACAACACAAACAACTCTCAAACAAAATGGCTTAAGACCTTCAATGGCAACAAATGTGATCTGGGAGAAAATGATTGAACAGTACACTGATCAGCTACAGAAGTCAAGAAAATGAGTTAAGGAAGAAGTTACTATCAGGACACATAAACTCGGGCAGCATAGGTAGTGAAGTAAACTAAGGCCTGCCATTAATAGCAGAAATAAACATGTTATAGAGGACTAGCATCACACTTCTCAGTACAGAGTTTACCTGACAGAGATCAGGTATATGAAAAGCCTTAACTTACTTAAAGGTGCAGTAGTACAGCTTTTAGCAAAGTTTTTATACAATCTGTGGCTGAGACAAATCACAGTCTGAAGTTTTCTGTAGTGGAGCAGCAGGAAGAACTTATTTTATTTATTTTGAATTTTTTTAACCAGAGTAGAGCACTGATGCCATCGGACCCATTTCAGTCTCAACTTGGGAGAAACACATTTTAACATAATAGTTACATGACATTATATGCAGAGTGAATGGCAAAATGCAATATAATATACAAACTGAATATCATAGTTGGCTTAAAGGAATAAAGGCAACAGACAAATGACATTATGTGCAGTGTGTGTAAAAAACACAATATGTGCATGCATTGTATATGGGGAATGGAAATCAAAATTGGCATGCTAAAAGTATCACAGTCAAAAATAAAGTCAGAAAAAGGTATGTAGAAAGAAGGGAATGGTGAGGTTAAGTTATATGAACCGAGAGATACCATTTGCAGTTTCCTAGAGTCTTGAACTGTGCTTTTAATTATAAATAGAAAATGGGGTAAGAGGAATGATCTTTAAGAAAACAAGGTAGGGATTCATGCAGTTTGGGACCAAGGACTGTGAAAGTGTGGTCTGTGCACTGAAGTCTAGTTTGGGGTGGTTGGAGGAGAGGATATGAATTCTTAAGATGTTTAAAGTTGTATGTTGGTGTATCTTTGAATAGCGTCAATCTTGACATGTTTAAGTGGTTGAAAGGCAAGTAGAGAGTCAGCACATTATTTCACAGGCATCCAGTTACAATTTTCTGTGATTTTGCAGTGGTGTTCATTTCATGGGGACAGAGTGATGAATCTGCAAATGGCATTTGAAATGGACTGAATGGTGGATATATTTCTTTTAGAAGTTGCAGCATTTAGCAGGAGACAGTATTCTTGCAGAGCTAATAAGATACCTTTACCTATAGCATTTATACATGATCTGGATAGAAAAAGGGAGATTCTTTTCACCCAGGATAGGAAATAATTGATTTGTGTGTGTGTATGTGTAGTCCAGGTGGCACTGGAAATTCAGGAAGGAGTTAAATCAAATCCATAGGTATTTAAATGAAGTGACATTGTCAGTAGTGTTATTAAGACAAGCAAATATTTTTAGATGCCTGGAGATAGAAGAAAGCTTTTACCTAGTGCCAAAATGCATGTTTTTTGTTTTAGAGGAGTGTAGTTATAATTGTTTATCACTGACTCATTAAATAATGACATGAAAACCGGCCTGAAGTTCGAGTTCAACAGAAGTGGGAGAATGGCTGGAGCAAAAGAGGCCCATGTCATCAGGATCAAGCAGGAGAAGAAAATGTGATAAATCAAAAGAAAGTTTGTTAAAATAGATAGAAATGAGGGGTGGTGTTTGATTAGATCCTTGAGGGACACCTTTCTGCAGATGGACTGATGTCAAGGCTGATGAACTGAAATTAACTGAACATCTAATTTCCCAAAGATGTAAGGTATCCTCCAGTAGGGTCTGATGTAGACAAATAACTGGTGCCTGAAACATGGCCTAAAACACATTTCAAAAAATGCGTAATTATACCTTTTAGGAAGATGACTACAGCTGCAAATTACAGCATTAATAATATTCCACTAAGAATATAGCCGGTGGTAAGGGACTTGGAAACTCAGCTTGACAGTATCCTCAATGCTAATCACCATATGTCCATGGCAGTGAGAAAATCCTTGTACATAGTGTAACTTATAAGTATGGTCATGACATCCAGATCTAAAGATGTCATGGTCTCACTAGGCTCAGTCCTCATTGGACCCATAATAAAGTGCAATGCACCCTTTGGCATGTACCTGACCAAGCATTTACAACAGCTGGAATGGCCACAGAGGTTTCTCACTAAAAGAATACAGAGTGTAAATAAATATCTCCTATGCAACCATCTAAAAGTCTTGTCCCTGTATTCAGTCTCCTACAGACTACTGAGGGGTGATCTATGCCTGACCTATCAGGCATTCTCCGATCCAGCACTGATGGATCTGTTCAGCAACAGGACTAAATTTACCCAATCAAAGGCTCTAAACATTATCTGTGACATAAAATGTGTTGGAGGGACATATATGTGTCTCAGAGATTACCTCTTCTCCACTAACAGACTGAAACAGAAAGCCTGTTCAAATGGATTTTGGATCACTGGATGGGAAATTGCAAATTCACCCGTTTTGTCATCTGAAGCACTGATTCATGGGTATATACAAAAGCCATTCTTGCCTGTTGGCATTAGTAACTGGGAAAATTGGAGAATGAATGTTTAGGCATACAAAGAGTCTATGGCTTTTAGCCTGGTAACCTCCTATGATCCTAAGTGCCAATTAGAGAAGTAGTTTTTGAACCAGGGCAGTCTGTCATCATTAATGCATATTTCAGTGAAATTGTCTAGGGCAATTATGTGATTGACAAGATCAACGGCTCTGATGAGGACAGTAAAAATTGTTCCAATAATTAGGCATTTGTCCATTATAACAAGAATGTTGTTGCTGAGTGGCCAGATAGCTGTGAGTGTACTGAGACCAGACCAAATGCCATGGTGGTACTGGTTGATCTTTAAGTGTGCACCACATAAAGTATTTTTTTCAAAATCTTTCCTGGAGTAGGGAGGATAGAAATGGGCTGAAAGTCTGATGGATTGAATAGATTGGGATTCTTAGGGAGTGGTTTTACAATAGCATTCTTCCAGATATTAAACATAATATTAAGTGTAATGCACAGGCTGTAGATGTATTTCAATGGGATTATGATATTGTTTCTAAAGTGATAAATAAACAATGGGTAAAGATTGTCAGTACCAGGGGTCTATCACGTTTAATATGTTCAAGTTGAGTGTAGTTCTGAAGTAGACTGTAGGGATGAATGGAGGGGAGATTGGAGTGTCAGATGCAGTTTGGGACTGGCTAGAGAAACGGCTAGTAAAGTTGCTGAAATGAAAAGAAATCAGAAGCAGAAAGTTAAGAGGATGTAGAATTCATGGAGGGAAGGCTCTTCTTTCCTGTAAGATGGTTAACCTCTTTCCAGAAGTTTTTGGGTGATTGTATTAGTGAGGTTTGTTATGATTTCATGAAGTGATTTATATAATTGTGTATAGATTGCTTGGCAAGATTGTGTAGCTGGGTGTAGTGATGTTGCTTTATAGTAGTAGGAAGTGTTTTCCAAGAATGCCATGCCTTGTCTTTCAGTTGTAGAAGAACTTTAATCTCATTGGTTAACTAGTTGTTAGTTTTAGGTTTATTTAGTCAATGGATTACTGGAAAGCAAGAGTTTTGCTGGTTAGTCAGTATAGAGTTGAGAAGTTCTGCAGCAGTGTTAGGATCAGATGAGTTCAAAACTGGTGACCAGTCAATTAAAAAGAGGGAGGATTTAAGTTTGTTAATGTTATTCTGTGATTTATTACAGAAATATATGAGGACTGGGTATACATTTAAATATGGAATGTGGTTATAAAAACGAATAGGGACATGGTTACTGAAAGATAGTGGATGGATGGTGATGTCTGAGATAGGAGAAGGTTGGTTAGTTAATATGAGATCCAGGAGGGAGTGATGAGATGTATTGAGGTTTGGTCTAGTAGGCTGAGATATGAGCTGGGTGAGGTTGAAGTGTATTAGAAGAATATTCAGGTCATTGGAATGGGGTTGAACAAGTTGAGATTGAAATCTCCAAGTATTGAGAGATTTTTGATATTACTTGTGGAGAAACATTTCTTTTAGTAGATTAAGTAGGGACTTAGAGTTGCAGTAGTGTAGCTTTTAATAGGGTTTTTTAAACAATTTGTAGCTCAGATGGGGTGCAGGCTGAATTTTTTGTAGTGGAGCAGCAAGACAAATTAGGGATCTCAGGGACTCCACTACATAGCCCCTTAGTTTCCCACTGCATACAAACAAAGGAAGGAAATGTAGAAGTATGAAGGAGAAGATGACAGGAGCTAATGCATATTTTTTCTGAGTTTTTGTCACAAGGAGTGAAGTGCTATTTCGTTTCAGTCATTCCTGCAGACTGACAGTGTTCCATGACAACTGCCATGCAATGAGAAAAGAAACATTTTCAGAAAGTTGAGTTTGTGTGATGCCCTGTTGTTTTCATTCACATCATAATGCATTCATGTGACAACACATCTCAATGATGAGGCCATGCACAGTATACAGGACGTGGTGTTCTAAACAGCATATATCAGTACAGGTTAAACTTGGAGTAATTAAAAATATATTCCACGGAAGCTGTGATTGTATATATTTTTAAAGCTGTGTGACTTTGTTCTTCCTGTGCTCTTCACACTACTTTAAACCATTATGTTGCTAACTGTACTGCCCCACACTTTTGCACAAGTAATATCTGTAACATCATGCACATAAAGTCAGTGCAGTGATTACTTTATTTGCCTCAGATCACATTTATCTTGTTTAGCACCCATCACGCACACGTGTGCTACAAAGTCACATTTTAAATTGTACATGTAGTTCAGGTTCTAGTACAGAAAAAAATATTATGACTTCAAAATGTAAACTATCCTTATTGTGTATTCAAACACTGCATTGCTTGGGTTGTTAGTCAGAGCATACTTCATAGACACATTGAGTCACAAGGAAAGTAGCATAGCAGGTGTATTTTCTGCATTCACTACTGTCCAAAGTGCTGACTTGGACGAGCCATCACCAGTCTCATTTTCATGATTGGCAGGTAAGTTGTTGCACATGCAATATTAAATTTTGAGTTTTGGCCATAGGAGGTGAACTATCATTTAGTGAAGGGCATCTTTGATGGCCCTACTAAGCAATGTTGACCACTGCATAAAGGATGAGGCCAGAAAAAAAATGTAATCATAAATCAGTGTAATGATTTCTCAACTTTGTAGCATTATACAATAAAATTCTCACAATGAAAATCACAACTTTTACTGATGTGTCACCTTCTCTGGATTTGAAACCTGAACCTATGGCATTACCATATATGTATATGTATATATATATATATATATATATATATATATATATATATATATATATATATATATATGTATAGATTTTGCAAGACAGGTATTTTACCTCTTTGGTTAAATAACATGTGTGTGTGTGTGTGTGTGTGTGTGTGTGTGTGTAGATATACACACACACACATATATATATATATATATATATATATATATATATTTTTTTTTTTTTTTTTACTTTACAACTGGGAACAGTGTTGGACATAGATCAGTGAAGTGATCAAGAATTATATTACTAGAGCTAGGACTGTAGCATAGGAATGAAGACCTGTCAGTGTGGGCCTCTACTGAACCACCACAGAGACAGAGGAGTTCTTGTTGAGCAAAAGGGATTTTGGCTACACGGAAGATCCCTACCATGCATAGCTCACACCTTGCCAGAATACAAGTGTGTTGTGCTAAAACAAATGTTTTTTCTATGTACATACAAGCCCACACATTTTACCTCATGTTGACCATGACAACTTGCACACAATATTTTTCTAAACTAACTTCTTTACATATGAAGATACTGTCCCTAACAGTGCCTACAGTCCTGAACCTCATCCTTATCTCCTCATCCCTCACATGCACACTTTTCTTTTGTGTCAGGCTCGCTGTTTTGTAACCTCCTCCCCCTCCACACCATGCAAGTGATGATGACTGTGCCCTACCCTTTTCACAATTCTATGACTTAGGGATGCTTATGTCTGATGCACAGACTGGACAGCTAATGATTGCTCAGTCAAATGTCTGTTTTCTTTAAGGTACATAGTCATGTTCAGTTTGTTTTATCCTGCTTAAGTTCAAAAATGTTAATAGTATTAGTGGTAATACTTGTATTAGTAGTACTGGCATTAGTAGCAGAAGTAGCAATAGTAGTATTAACAGTAGTGATAGCAGTAGTAGCATCAGCAGTAGTAGTAGCAATAGTAGTAGCAGCAGCAGTAGTAGTAGCGGTAGTACCAGTAGTAGAAGGAGCAGCAGTAGTAGCAGTAGAATTAGTAGTATTAGTAGTAGAAGTAGTAGCAGTAGTAGCAACAGTAGTAGTAGTGATAGTACCAGTAGTAGTAGAAGGAGCAGCAGTAGCAGCGGTAGTAGTAGTAGCATTAGTAGTAGTAGTAGCAGCAATATTAGCAATAGTAGCAGCAGTAGTAGTAGTAGTAGCTATAGTACCAGTAGTAGAAGAAGCAGCAGTAGTAGTAGTAACAGCAGTAGCAGCAGCAGTAGTAACAGTAGTAGCAGTAGCAATAGTGGAGCATTATTACTTTTGTATTTCTGCTTCCTCAGCCACATGTGCAGATGATGTTGAGTCTGCCCTTATCCCTGCTGGGATTTCTGACCTTCTGACTTGGAGTACTTATGTCTCATGCATAATTGTGAGCAGGCCAATCATGTTTTTTGGGCAATACCATTTTTTATCTTCTGTTGGATTGCAATGCCTCTTTTGTGTCTTAACAATTCTCTTTACACTTGTAGCGATAAGGTTCTAAGTTTAAATAACTGTCTTGATCACCTGCCAGTGTAGATGATGGTGATATTATACTATCCCCTATGAGTATGTTTGATATGGGTCTGCTTAGTCTTGATACATAGGTTGGAAACAATACATATGCAGAAAAATAATTTTGTTCCATTTGAAAGCTTCCTAATTGGTTTGTTCTGCATATTGTGTATATCTGGCATATATTAATTATAATATTGCTGTATAGATGAGTGATAGTTTGTGTGAAGAAATTAGACACTGTCATCTGTGCTAGCATCCCTGGCTGAAGTTTTATATATAATTTCAGATTGTCCTGTGAATTGTATGCCAGTGTGACTAGCTGTGATATTATAAATAAGTTCTTGCATGTAGATTTATGATATGTTTGAGCAGAATGTTTTAAAAACTTGAACTGTGTCCTTTTACATTTCTAACTATGCATGCTTGTGAAGAGAGAGTCTAAAGGTAAACTGTTTCAGCTCCAGGTGATCAGCAGATGATGTTACTGGAATTTTGACAGTTGCTATGCATTACTGTCAGATGCTGAAAGACAAGAAGAAACTTTTAGGAAACAGTTGTTGGATGAATTTAAGTATATGAAATGAAAATTTGAACTGAAACAGTTGACAGTTAGGCTAGTCTATAAAAGAGCCTGCTGAAGACAGTTGTTAGACACAGTTGTCAGTTGAACTGTGCAGTGGATACCCAAAAAGGACTCATCAAGAACTGTAAGCCTGTCTTTGCTCTGTTGTAGTAATTTAGTTTAGATCAGGGACAGTGTTTTTTAGTTAGTTAGGAAATTATAACTAATCAGCTAGATCAATTAGAGTTTTTCTGAATGCTGGATCTCTATACTACAGTATTGATTTCATTTTCCTGGTGATTGAGTTCTGTTTGTTTATTGAAAATTACTGTTTTATATTTTTAATAGTTCTGCTCAATATTGAATGCTTTTATTAACTTACATTCTGGTTGGTCAGTTAGTGTTTTTTTTTCTTTAGTGATTTGAGAGTGCTCATACTTGCCTTGATAATTTCCAGGGCCACTCCAAAAGCCTGGCTGGTTAGGTAATTTGCTATTTGTTTTAATATTTAATTTTCATAATTGGACACCCCTTCAGAAGGCATGAAGACACTGCGATTGGTGGTAGCATTGTCATATTATTTTGGGGAAGGGACACAGCTGGGATGTATGAGATTTAATTTATTTAAGTGTGAGTGTATCAGAGGTCTTAAACTGGGACACATTGCTCTGAAGTGTGTAATAAGGAGTTACATTAGGGGTGGACAGAAGTATACAGTATAGTCCCAGGCTATAGAGCATGTTCCTGTTGTGCTTTTAGGGGAAAATTGTGAAATATTACTCCTGTTTAAATGACAGTCTCACATTTGAGTTAGTAGTGTGGTTTGAAGCTCCATAGTTACTTACCCAGAATAGTGGGAAACATCAAATTAATTGTTGGCAGTCCAGTGGGATATTGTCTGGATTGTGAGTTAATCATGGGAGTCATGAGACAAGGTTTGAATTCATATCCTGCATCCTCCATTATATATAGCCTTGTGTAAAGTCACCCCTTGAAAATGTTAGGTAAAAGTCACAGCTGTGTCATATCTGTGAGGTGTGGAAACTGCCAGAAGACCTGTACACACATTGTAGATAATAACTTGTGCCTTACAGACCACCTGACAGCTGATGGAGTGATAGCCTTTTCTGTTTATGTACCTCCTTCCCAGTTCACCAGGTGGAACTTTTATTTCTGTATGGGTAGAGCCTATAGCTACCAGTTCCACATGAACATGTGATGTGGCATAAGGATTTTGCATAGTGGTAACGCTCTCCTCTGGGTATGTGGAAAACTGATCACCCACATGTTGTAGCATTGCATTGAAGAGCTGACAGAGAATTTTTGAGGCAGAAACCTGTGAAACCCCTATGATGTCAACTGTGTGTCAATGAAATGTCCCTGTATATAGTATGTGTAATGCTACACATACCTTAGTTTTCACTGGGATGGATCATCCACAGTTCCCAGAGGACCTCATCTGAGAAGACCAGATGTTCACTATTAGTTCTGTAATATACCTGTCCACCCTGTAGTGCTCTATTATTTCTATTACATGTAGGCCAATGTAGGTAAAACATGGTCTGAACACCCTCTGCCATGTAAGCTGAGAGCTGTTGCAGATATGTAGGTTTATAATGGTTGTAGCAGCCCCTAACATTTTCAAAGTTTCCCCGTGGGACTGTATTTCAGCATATTTTGGAATTCAGAGCTAAAGTGAAGGGAATATGCTTGCACTCCTTTCATGTCTCTGAGTTGACCCTCCCTCTTTTTTTTTTTTTTTTGCTTCAGTAATTTGCTATTCAGCTATTTATGTGTTCTTTTATATATTTGCCTGTATTTGACAGTTAAGTCTTCTTTCACAGCTAGCCATGACATGTACGTCTGCTGAATTGCCAACAGCTTGATTGCCACTGCTCATCACACAAATGAGCTTAGAGAGACATTTATGCATTCATGAACCTGAGCCAAACTCTTTTTATACTTTCCCACCCTAAATTGTATTATGCTTAATTAATTTATATAAACATAACTAAAACTTTAACTTACCTGCTTTATATTAAATGGTTTCTTTATTTATTTACATCATAAGGCTGTTAACTGACTTATTTTTGTCCTATATTAGAAGAAAATCTGTTTGATCATTGTTACATGTCTAATAAGAAATAATTATTTGTCCCATTATATGGTTAACTCCATTTTCATTAAGAAGTTTATAATTAATATAAGGAATCTGAAAAAAACATGTTTAGCGGTATATGCCCTTTATAATAAGTACATGATGTACCCCTTATTTTAAAATCTTTGAACAAATAAAATTAATGACAAAGGTTTACTCTTGTGAATATGAGAGCTGTTCAAGAACTCTTTCTGTAAGTCCCAATACTGCAAAACAAATTCAGTAACCATAATTTTAGTGAAACTGGAGTTTGGCCTTTTCTCAACTATTTTATTACTATTTTTGACACAGATGTGTGTATATGTGTGTGTATGTGTGTGTATGTGTGTGTGTGTGTGAGCGCATATGTATATATATATATATATATATATATATATATATGTGTGTGTGTGTGTGTGTGTATATATATATATATATATATATATATATATATATATATATATATGTATATGTATAATAAGTTTGGTTATGGT